>NC_053112.1:31495082-31547582 GCF_010015445.1 Perca fluviatilis
GATGTACAAATAATGTTTACAGCATTTACTTTCTAACTGGGACGCTTTGGGACCGATTGCTGTGGACGAAGTACACACGGCGATACACTGCTAAGAGCAGATTAGGTTTAACCATGTATCCAGCTAATTAAATAGCTTATGTTACTGTATTGTGTAAACGGTTAACTTCATTTAAAGGGGTGATAGAATGCAAAACCGATTTTACCCTGTCATAGTTGAATAACGACAGTTCGGGGGGGTAAATAGGACATACATAGAAGCTCAAAATCCCATTGACACCCCTTTACTATGAAAATCTCATATTTTGAAACTGCCGCTGAAAACGGGCGAATCCCAACAAAGCTGGAAGTTGACGTCAACCTCCCAAAAACCGGAACCTTTGTCAGCCCTTGGGTGTATTAAGAGAACAGTCACGCCCCAACATTTACATAGGCTACACAACTGACCTGAGATCAGGTAGTTTTCTGAATCTAGCTAGGTCACGCAGATCTCTGCTATTCCATTACAAAATTCACTTCTGAAACTTTTTCAATCAACCATATAAAGCTCAAATATGGGCCGCTTTACGAAAATGGATGGCTAATTGCAAATTTTCTCAGACTGTGTGTCGGAGTTTAGTGCCGGTGTTGGTGCTGCCTGGGTTGCTAATCGTCGCCCGTAACCCGCAGCGAGCTTATTACCTCCGCAATCTTTACACGCAGCCCGCGGGTTCCAGTTAATCTTATAATGGGTATGTGTGTTGAGTTATTTAAACAAACAATCGGGAAATAAACGCCTCTTGTCCGCGGAGTCTCATTGATAGAGCCGCGGTGAGATGGAGTCCATCAATGAGAGCTAGCTAGCCTCCTCCTAACTCTGACATTCACAAAAATACATTCAATTGAAATTGAAATCGGACAAGTGTTAGCTAAGCTTTGTAAGACCTTGAGGAACCTGTAATATTCATGCCGGTGCGAAATTCAAACTGTAAATATACTTTAGTTATGCGCGAAGTGAGCAAGCTGCGATATTTCCCAGCGTAATGAATGGGACATATAGCAAGCAGCTGCTCGTTCTACAAAGACGCCTATGCGTTCATAAAAATGCCTTAAAATCAAATCGGACACAATGGTTAGCTTTATAAGACATTGGGGAATGATGTTATATAAGTGGCGTGACGAAATTCAAACTGTAAATATAATTTAGTTTATGACGAAAGTGTAGCTAGCTAGCTGCGGATTTCCCCATTGTAATGAATGGGACATATAGCAAGCAGCTGCTCGTCCTACAAAGACGCCAGCGTTCATAAAAATGCCTTAAAATCAAATCGGACACAACGGTTAGCTTTATAAGACATTGGGGAATGATGTTGTATAAGTGGCGTGACGAAATTCAAACTGTAAATATAATTTAGTTATGGCGACAGTGTAGCTAGCGCTTGCGGTATTTCCCCATTGTAATGAATGGGACATATAGCAAGCAGCTGCTCGTCACAAAGACGCACCAGCGTCCTTAAAATGCTGCCTTAAAATCAAATCGGACACAACGGTTAGTTTTATAAGACATTGGGGAATGATGTTATATAAGTGGTGTGACGAAATTCAAACCGTAAATATATTAGAGTTATGCCGGCAGCTGGCCGCGGAGCCCCATAGTGCAGTATCCACAAAGGGTGACTTTGCGCTGGGTATGGAGCCCAGCAGGCTGCCGCTTTCTCGTCAGACTGTGTGGAGCTCCTAAAGTCCGACACGTCTTACCAAATTTGCTAATTAGCCATCAATTTTTGTAAAACAGCCCATATTTCAGCTTTATATAGTTGATTTCTCGCTTAAAAAAGTCTCAGAAGTGAATTTGGTAATGAAACATTGCAGTGTCTGGAATATGAGATTGTCGCTTCTCTAATGTATGTGTATTGGGGATTTGCTCAACCAATCAGGGCGTCTCTAATGTCTGCGTATGGCAAGTTCGCTCAACCAATCAGCGCGCAGCTCATCTAAATATTCATGACCATACCATATTTGGAAGAAAAGCTCTTGTTACAAATAGGGCCAAAACACAGGGATGCATAAGGGCCAGTAAAATATCAACCAGGCCATTTTGAGCCCAACCAATGTTACATACCCCATTAGGAGACCATAAGGAACAGTGTGAAATACCCTATATAATCATTCTATCACCCCTTTAATATCGTATGTGGCACTTTCCAAAACAAGTTCCTTCCCGAGACTATTTTGCAGAGCCACAGTCTCTGCGCCTGGAACCTATGGTCCAGAACTTAGCGCCACCAAAAACAATTGTGATTCGTTTAAAGAAATGCAAAAAATCCAGAGATTATTTTTTTTCTTCTATCCCAGAATGTATGTGTGGAGTAGCCAGACCTTACTCCTCAGTGCTGTGGAGATAGGTCTAGCAATGCGAGACTAGAAAATCAAATCGTCAATTTTATTTGGAAAAACAGTCAAGTGGAACTGCATCAACTAGTAATTTCAAAAGATAGGTTATGCTTTTAGGTGTAGTGAGCAATTCAGCGGACTCAGGTGCATACCATAGCTTAGTTCACCTCTCTCACATACATTTTTTTAATTTAATCTGATACTGTATGGTCAAAATGCCCTCCAAAATAAAGTATTAGAAATGATGTAATCATTTATTTTACAGTGCATAGAATCTGCAATAAATCATAATACAGTGAATTGTATTGCACCAGGAACTGAGGGGATTTTCTCGGAAGACTCAAGGATTGTTTAGTCATTTGGTGTTGTCTACTTGAACCAATTCAAAGCACTCTGTGTTTACACTGGGGATTTCCTCTTCCTCTGCTACGCTCTGATGGGCGTCTCTAGAAAGCAACCCCTGGGACCATGTGGGGACAGGCTGGGGAGTGGTAATGAGGCTGACACAGACAGACTGGCAGACATGTATGAATGTATGGTCACACCCTTGAGTTAAAAAAAAATGAAATTAACTAATTAAAATAAAAATATCATGGTAAATTTTTGTTTTGCATCGATTCTTCACGCTGGCGCAAGCGTGCAACATACAAGCATTAATAACTGTATCGCAATTCTTTGATTGGCCCTCGCTGTCCACCGTTGCTCTGGTTACACTTACTTTATCTAGCTTGCTACCCAACTCGATTACCAGCATCAATGATACCACAGCGCTATAACCGCAAAAAGAGTCTGCAAGTATGTTGCGGCACATTGCCTAAATCCTAAAATGAAAAACACAGTGGAAGTACGGTTAAAAGAAAATGTACAGAGAAGTGACGCTTCACAGATAAGGGGTGAGCAAAGATTTGATTTTTTCATGACAGCAACACCAATGCAATGAGCGGCAGTGTTTGCCACAGGTCATCAGCGAGTACGACCTGCTGGTTTTCTTTTTTTTTCTTATGCAGTGTTATGGCTGGTCGAAAAATATTTTTGCCGGTAAATTTTTTCAGTTTACGAGCCATTGGCCAAAGCATGAAGCGCCCTAAAAACAGCAATGTACTAAAGCACAAAACACACACACACACACACACACAGGCAGAACTATGTGTTCAAATGCAGACACACATACAAGGAGGAACATGCACACACACCTCCTCGTCACACCACTAACCCTGCTGATCCTTCAGAAATCTTCCATGCGCTGACAGAGGGGAAATAAAGCAAGTCTACTGCTTCGTGTTTCAGCCTCTCTAGACATGGTAAAACCAGTCTTGATGCCCGGTGCCATTTTGCCGCCCAACCATGAAGCTTTGCGGTTTGTACACTAACATCCTAAACACACAGTCCGATTCAGCACAGCGGGTACAGGAACAGTGGAACCAGTGCACTGCTTTGAGCTAAGTGTAAAGCTGGATATATATCAGTACTGTACACTAACAAAAAGACAGACAGAGCCATTATACTCAAGAATGTGCAGGTACACACACACACACACACACACACACACACACATGCCCTTACACACCTCCCTCACCGGCAACCTGAATAGGCCTCATTCAGACTTACCAGCATGGTTGGCAGCCTCAGCTGCGGCTAAATCTTCTTAGTGCTACTGATGGGCTGAGATGAGCTGAAGTGGTAAGCCTGTCTCCATTTACACAGAGAAATACGTCTGTCATACAAGTGGTCAACATATGCTATGGGAGACAGCTGCCCCTCTCTTGTCTTTTTGTTCGTTTGGAGTTCCAAACCTCAGTGGAATGACCAATTTAGGCCATTAGAGGGAGGGTGTGTGAGATTAGGAGTACAGCGTGAAAGACCGTACATTAGGAGTATTCTAGCTTTAGTCGCGATACACTGGAGTTTTTTTTCCCTCCCTTGACCACTCATAATTACACACAAACACACAGACTAGACTTTTTGGACTTGTTCCAGGAAGGGGGTTCGCTTGACTAGCATGACATCAAAGGCTGTTTTATCCCTAGGCTTTGCATGACATCAAATCCCCTCAAGTACCATCACCCCTGGACCCCCTGTCCATGTATTGGGAATGGGATTTTCCTACAAGATACTAGATAGCATTCTTGCTTCTCCACCTTCAAATACAATTTGTAGAAGACGTTTCGTATTGCACTTTAAAAGAGATTTAGAGGGCTTTAGATTTTCTACTTAAGTTGTCACTGGTCCTTTCTGTTTAACCAAAAGTAGATTAAGATACAGTACCATCACTGAGTCATACACTCGCTCCGTAGAGATAAAATGGGTCTGCACTGTGTCCCAGTTCGATACGATACAGGGTATTATTACTATGAAGTATTAACTATGTGATGATGTTGACACTGTGCTATTTGGGAAATGATGTAGTATTTAAGAAATTAATAGCCCAATCAGAGCCTCAAACCTAACCAGTCTTTAAAAAAGTAGTCCCATTTCTTATTTTCACACATTAACAATAAATGTAAAAAGTCTTCACTTACTGTATGTGAACAGGGTTTGTACACAAACTTTGTTCCAATAAACTTAAACGCCGTTTGGTTCTGCCAAGTTCATTTGAAGACTTAAAACACCAAGTCAATGTTTTTCCATGGATTAATTACTTTAAGTTTTTGTTTTCTGTGTTAACCTGAGGCTGTCGCACCACCATCTACAATTCTCACTCTTTCCTTTTTGGTACAGTAGCAGTCAGTTATTTAAGGGATATTTAGAGGCAGTGTATTCTATAAAACTGACTTTTTCAATAAATAACACCCAGAGAGGTCATTTATTTAAATTAAAGAGAAGTCCAGATCCAACAAGATTAACTGCTACCCTTTTTATCTGACCCCTGTCTAGTGATTCATGGATAAGACTAGATAGGGCTATGTAGCAGCTGGCTTGTTCCATCATTTATCTTCTAAATTAAACCCTTATATCATATACCATGGATTCCTGATAATACACCCACCACATGAGTAGTACTAATGCTGAAGCTTTCATGCAACCAAGACTCCAATCAGTGTCCAGCAAAGCCGGCGGCAGCTGTTGAGAGCGGGT
Organism: Perca fluviatilis; assembly: GCF_010015445.1. NCBI lineage: Eukaryota > Metazoa > Chordata > Actinopteri > Perciformes > Percidae > Perca > Perca fluviatilis. The sequence continues at coordinate 31,500,530 of NC_053112.1, forward strand.
ATCCCGGGAATGTGACAACAGGAAAAACACAAGTGGCTTTCTTCAGATTTCACGCACGCACGCACGCACGCACGCACGCACCCACCCCCACCTCCCTTTGGCCACACAGGTTAATGAACTTCTTCTGCATGTTGGAAGGCAATGTATGAGTGGGAAACCTAATGGTTACCACTGTCCTAACAAGTGACCTCTGTTCCTCTAAACACACTTACACACCATTCAAAGAGGATTTCAAAGTCACATTGATTTTCTTTCAATGCTGTGCCTCTGGGTCAAAATAATAGTAATATCACTGATTGGATTGATCGGATTTCTGTGTGAATGGCTAAATATACTGGTCTATGTTACATCTTCACTTATTGTACACTACTCAGTCTAATAAAATTAGTATATGCCAGAGAAAACTTCTCAGACTATCTTATACACCTCTTATGAGGCTGCAAACCTCTCTTTTAAAACAGACTTGTAAAATCACACCGAATGCGCACATACCCGGTTTTTGTGAAGACGAAAGCAGTCCATATCCTCAGGTCCTACTCAAAAATCCTCAACATTACAGCCATGAAATCAAAACTCCAGCAGCACTCGGAGTGTCTGCAGAGCTGGCTGAGCCAGCATACAGTATCCTACCACATCCTGTGTTTCCACACACACACACACACACACACACACACACACACACACACACACACACACACACACAGCTGTTCCCTTGACAGGACTGAGGGGAAAAGCAGTTGAAATGCAGTCTCTGAAAGAGACGGTTATGCTCATTTAGCTTTACTGGATTAGCAGGAAATAAAATGCTTCAGGAAACTTTGCCCTCATATGAGGAGAGAAAAAAAGTGTGTGTATATATATATATATATATATATATATATATATATATATAGTACAGGCCAAAAGTTTGGACATACCTCATTCAATACGTTTCCTTTTTATTTTCATGACTATTTACATTGTAGATTCACACTGAAGGCATCAAAACTATGAATGAACACATGTGGAATTATGTACTTAACAAAAAAGTGTGAAATAACTGAAAACATGTCTTATATTTTAGATTCTTCAAAGTAGCCACCCTTTGCTTTTTTATTAATAAGGGAAAAAATTCCACTAATTAACCCTGACAAAGCACACCTGTGAAGTGAAAACCATTTCAGGTGACTACCTCATGAAGCTCATTGAGAGAACACCAAGGGTTTGCATTGTATCAAAAAAAGCAAAGGGTGGCTACTTTGAAGAATCTAAAATATAAGACATGTTTTCAGTAATTTCACACTTTTTTGTTAAGTACATAATTCCATTTGTGTTCATTCATAGTTTTGATGCCTTCAGTAAGAATCTACAAAGTAAATAGTCATGAAAATAAAGGAACACATTGAATGAGAAGGTGTGTCCAAACTTTTGGGCCGTACTATATATATATATATATATATATATATATATATATGTGTGTGTGTGTGTGTGTGTGTGTGTGTGTGTGTGTGTATTCCATAGTGGGACATGGGTCAGCTGTCGCCGCCCCCAAAAAACACTTGTGTGACTGTTGCCTTGGCAACAGCACTGTCACACTGGAGGCAAAAGAAAAAAGCTGCATTTAAAGAAGTTAAAGACCACAAAAACACTCTCCCTGTATGGAACTCCCACACAGTTGAACCCACAACACATTCTGACCGTACATACTGAGAGATAATACTGATTAAGAGCCACACACCAACTCTTTCAGATGTCTGGACTTACTGTAAATGTTACAGGAAATGAAAAAGTTCATTGTTGCTCATTTTCTGTTCCACTTCGATGGTTTAGATGCGGGGAAAAAAGGTTGAGAAAAAGGAGGACAGAGATGGAGAGAACATCAACCAAGACCCAGTGAACCAGAGACACAGCAAAACAACAAACATCAAAGGTCAGAGAGAGGCTGTTGTGGGTGTGTGTTGGTGTGTGTGTGTTTGGTGTGTGTGTGTGTGTGTGTGTGTGTGTGTGTGTGTGTGTGTGTGTGTGTGTGTGTGTGTGTGTGTCTTTACCTCCACTATCTCTGTGCAGGCATGAGAGACGAGATGCTGCTTGTGGGGATCTATGACAGCCACCTGGACCAACGCATTGGGCTTCCTGTCTCTGCCTGAGGCCACCAGATCATTGCAGGCTACAGAGAGGGAGAGACGATGGAGGGAGGAAGGAGAAGGAAAGGACAAAAATCAAGATGAGAGGGGGAGATAATTCTTTACAATAACACACATAAGTGACACAAATGACACGACACTGAGTCACAAATACAGAATGTAACAATAATTGAGAGAGAAACACGGGAAATACACATGGGAGAATAAAGACAATAAAACAGCAAAGGCGGAGGAGGATTTATAAATATCGCCTGTCAGATTACATGGCACATGCCAAAACACTAAAGAGCTGAATCACCACCACAAAGGACCAATTGAGTTGATTCTACTGTCCTCACTTCTCTGAGGCCTCTCCTCAAAACACAATAAAAGTTTGAGGAAATAAATAAAATATATATACACATTGAGATATAGAATTGTTGCCTCAGTAGTTGATTAAAATGGCAGTAGAATCTCCCTCTGGGTGTGAGATATCAGTTTTATTAGGGCTTTCATTTCCGTCAACAAAAGCAGCTTGTCACTCAGCCCCGCTGGCTTCCAAGGACAGGAAAGACTTTGCATCCCACAATTCCTTTATAGGAAACCAACGCTTCCTGGTTACGAATAGAAACATCCCCCTCACAAGATAGCACTTGCTGATCCCATCACAGCTTAACGGATGCATCATTCCTTGATAAACACAACTGTACTAAGACATTCCTATCTCTTAAAAGGCACATATACAGTGGTAAAGTTGCACTTTTAATTGAGTCAAAAAGCAACAAAACAGCTTGATTTTTCCTGAACCTTGTGCAGGAAAAATGATAATTTCTGTGGTTAGTTTTCAGGATGTGACTCTTCTGTTCACATCTGCTTCAAGTAGCAGGCCTATAAAAAATTTAAAAAAAAAGTCCAGCCTGATACCAAGTAAATTACACCATATGGCTCTGAATGTATGTATTAATGAAGATTTGTAAACACTCGAGTACAGTAATGACAAATTTGTGTTCAGTAACCTCCTTGGATCCTGTCCAAGAGCTGCATTTTATCTACCGAGCACAATTCTGGCATGTAAACAGCAATTGATCTGCTCGCAATGCCTGGTCAGTTTTACACATTACTCTGCAAAAAAAAAAAAAGCCTGGATAATATCATTTTATATTCCATTAAAAAAAAACAGCAAGAGCAGAAGGTTGCTTTTTTGTGTGCAGCTCCATCTTCATGGGCATGATTTTAATGTTGAAGCAACTGAACAGCAACTAAAGATGAAAAGATATCTTGTGGGAGGCACTTTAAAGGCAGTGAAGAGCAAGAAGTTGCAGAAAGAAATGAAGGGTTCAGTAGCAGGGCATCAAAAGAGTTAGGTTTAGATGTGGTTTATCGGACTCTCTCTGATGTGTTAGGTAAAGAGATGAGAAAAAACACATGGTAAAGTGTTTCTGACCACGGGAGTGCTCAAACTGCAAGCCAACGAAAAAATGCCAGAAATCCATCCCCGATCGTCGCAGAGCCAGATCACTGATCAGTTGGGTGATAAATCAGGCATTTTGATACCCTTTGACCAACAGTTGAAATTTAGCCCAGTTCTAAAATAAATCAGGGGTGGTCAAATTAGGGTTAAAAGAAAATATGCTTCAGTAGCAGGACAAGACCACACACACACACACACACACACACACACACACACACACACACACACACACACACACACACACACACACACACACACACACACACACACACACACACACACACACACACACACACACACACACACACACACACACCATTTTCCAGCAGCACTGCTAAGCTGATGTTATTGTCAAGGTGACCGTCCTGGCTTTTTTTTACCAACTGCAACAGAAACAATACAGGGATTTAATGAGCATTTGTCACACACTTGTCTGCAAGAAAGCAAGGGAATAAAAGAGGACGCTTTCAGCATACACAATTCAAAGCATTTTTTTGTAATCTGTGACTTTACTCTTCTTTTCAACTCTTCTTTTTGTATAGTCTGTTTAATTATAGTAGTATAGTATTTGTGCAAATGTGTTGTATCACAGAGAAAAACTATTGCAAAATAAAATCTTAATATTTAGAATAAATAAACTAAGACTAACTTTAAAACAGAATAAAAATCAAAACAAAAAAAGTCAAACAAGTCAAGTGGTCATAAATGGATATGAAACTAACCTCGGAGTGGATATATTTTAATACATATGGTCAATTGATTTCTTTCATTGGTCAGGATCATTAACTTGATGTGGAGTCTGAAAAGTCTGTGTGATGGACACCGATAAAGGTTCCCATCTATTACATTCAAACCATGTGACATCAATTCTGAAATAAGATGCTTGACTGCATTTAGTCTCGCTTTGCCAGACCCTCCTCCAAAGTGTGCGGAAGGAGGGTCTGGCTCTCGTTTAATGGCATTTCTTTAAACCAATCAGAATGGTCATGGGTGGCGCTAAATTCTGCACAGAGCCGCTGCAAAATAGTTGTGTGAGAGAAAACTCAGACTGGACAGATAGTCCAGCTAGCTGTCTGGATTTACCCTGCAGAGATCTGAGGAGCAGTTAACCATACAGTCCTCATTAATCCACCGAATTTAAAATTACAACACAAAGAAAGCCGAAGGAAACGGAAAATACTAGACTGCATTAGACTAAACCACATTCACTAATTTCTCCAATTCTCAAGGTTATGTCTTGTCATGAGACTCACTTAAGAATATTAAAAATACGGGGCGGCCTCTAACTCACCCAGTAAGAGCGTTCGCCCCACGTTGGCTGAGCGCCGCAGTGGTGCAAGGTTCGAATCTGACCTGCTGCCCTTTGCTGCGTGTCATTCACCATCTCTTGCCCCCTTTCATAATACAACATCAAATTCTGTGATATTAAATTGAAAAGTGCTACTGAACAAATTAATTAACAAATTTGTCTCTACATTAGGGCTTTGACTTTTGCCCAAAAATCATATTCGAAGTTTGTTTGTTTATTAATATTCGAATATATGATAATATTTTGACCATTAAAGGGGTGATAGAATGCAAAACAGATTTTTACCTTGTCATAGTTGAATAACGACAGTTTAGTTGGTAAATAGTACATACATAGAACCTCAAAATCCCATTGACACCCCTTTCCTCTGCAAATGTCACAATTTGAAACGGCCTCTGAAAACAGGCAAATCTCAACTAGAGAGGAACTAGAGCCAAAAAAGGAGGCTCCTTTTTTGGCTATAGTCTCTCTCTTTGTCACGCCCCAACATTTACATAGGCTACACCACTGATCTGAGATCAGGTAGTCTTCTCAATAGGTCGTGCAAATCTCAGAAATTGTATACATTGTTCATCTGCTATTTTACCACTAAATTCACTTTGGAGACTTTTTTATGCGAGAAATCAACTATGTAGAGGTCAAATTTTGTCCATCAGCGGCCAGTGGCGGTGGTAATGGACTACCAAACGCCGCTGCCCTGACAGAGCTCCAGGGCCTGCAGCTCGCTCCTCTCCCTCCCCTCTTCCTGCTAAATGGCCGGTTTGTGTGAGTGAGAGCGCAGTCAGCGAGCTTGTTACGCCCGCAGTCTCTTACCACAGGTTCCAGTTAATCTTATAATGGATATGCGTGTTGCGTTATTTAAACAAACGATTGGGGAAATAAATGCCTCTTGTCTGCTAGTCTCATTGATAGAGCCTGTGGCTGGATCGAGCTCCATCAATGAGAGCTAGCTAGCCTCCTCTTAGAATTCCTCTGAAATTCACAAAAATGCATTAAATTGAAATCGGACACCATTTTTAGCTTTATAAGACCTTGGTGGAGATGTTGTATAAGTGGTGTGACGAAATTCAAACTGTAAATATAGCTACTCTAGTTATGCCGATAGCTGGCAGCTAGCCAGCTCCGCGGAGCCCCGGTAGTCCAGTAACCGAGGAAACGGTGACTTTCACTGGGTATGGAGGTTGCCGCTTTCTCGTCAGACTGTGTGGAGCCCCAGGCTAAAGTCCGACACGTCTTACCAAATTTTCAATTAGCCATCAATTTTCGTAAAATGGCCCATATATAGTTGATTTCTCGCTTAAAAAAGTCTCAGAAGTGAATTTAATAACGAAATAGCCCGACAAACAATGTATAACTTTGCAGTATCTGAAATATGAGACCTGCTGTCTTGTCTCCAATGTGTTTCTATGTGGTTCACTCAAACCAATCAGCGCACAGCTCATCATCTGCATACCATATTTGGAAGAAAATCGTTCCAAATCGAAAATCGTTCCAAATAGAGCCATATTCACAGGGTAGTTAAGGGCCCATAAAATAGCATTCGGGCAATTTACAGCCCAACCAATGTTACATACCCTATTAGGAAACCTTAAGGAACAGTGTGAAATACCCTATATAATCATTCTATCACCCCTTTAAATGCCTTCAGTAAGATTTATATTGGTATCAAACTTCGTATATGTTCTGTCCACCAGAGGGCAGTGTATCAGTCAACAGGCAGGCAATGATGTTTTCAGAAGAAAAACACACTGCCACAACTGGGTTTTTTTGTTTGTTTTTTATTAATAGTCAGACCCTGGATTAAACACAAACCGTATGCTTTCGACAGGAAGTTCTGAGCTTTCACTGTAGCCTACGAAAGTGGTCTGATGTTTATACTTTTGCGCTGGTGTGTGCGTCAAGCCGGCGCGTGTGTGTGTGTGTGTGTGTGTGTGTGTGTGTGTGTGTGCGTGCGTGTGTTGTAAGAAACCCATTTGTTAACGTGTATATAGTTTAGGTACTGTAAGTGTATACATTTTATGGATTTATTGCTAAGCAGTTTTACAGCAAAAATAAAACTACTTCAGTAATTTGTCATACTGTAAAGATTATGATCCATTAGATTTGACATTAAAAGGTTTCTAAAACAAAATTTAAAACCCTTTTTGAAATTTGAATAGTGGCCATCAATTAATTTACCTTTGGTGCCAAGGCTATAATGCAGCATGACTGCAACTTGTAAGATTTAAAACCACTCAGAACTTGGACTTAAAGTGTCCATATTATGACAAAAACACTTTCTGGTTATTTTGTCTCTGGGGCTTCCACATGCATACAAAAAAAAAACATCCATGCTGTGAGCTGTTCAAATCTACGTCAGTAGCCGAGACGGCTAACAGTAGCATGCTAGCGCTAGCATGCTAGCTTGTTCTCAATGGCAAAACACTGCTACAACACACACTTGTTCACCATAATCTACAAAAGAACTACTTACTTACTTATGTCCCTGTTCTGCAGGTATTCTACGCAAAGTTGGAAGTGCGCCCTCGTTCCCGGCTAATCCTGCCTTGTACTGACTGAAGTTGTAGAAACAAACAGCTATCTGATGTGATCCTTACCTAGGTACCGCGCATGTGTGCCTCCCAACAAAGATGGATAGAAGTGCGATGCCTCACTCTGTAGCTAAAACAGAGACCTGAACACACAGGGTGAAAAGAGGATCTGCAGCAATGTGCAGCATAACAAAAATATGGTGTTTTTTGAAAATTAAACCATGCAAACCTATTCTGGTACAACCTCAAAATACAACTATGAACCTGAAATGAGCATAATATGAGCACTTTAAAAGCATTGATCAACATCTCATGTTTTCCCTCAAAACCAGAGGAAGTAATGAAAGCGAATAAATGAAACATGGCAATGGTTGATGTGACTCAGGGTCTCAATTTCAGTATGTGTTTAACACATGCTTGAGTGTGGTCATACAGTATGCATCACTGAGCAAAGACACAAATGCCCTTTGCATTTCTTAATCAAACTCACACTACACCTCCTAAGACATCTATGCTCACAATGTACAGATCAATTGACCTTGTCATAAAGTGGGGTGTTTACACTGATAGTTTTATTCAAACAATCTAGCTGCTTCAAAAAAAGGAGAAAGGCAGACTAACTTTGAACAGTATACATTGAACAAAAAGCAAGAATAAGAAAAAGCAATATGGACCTGCAGGTGGCTGAGAAGAAGCAACATTCAATTTTATTTCTATCACAGCACAGTTAACCACAACATCTGAAATACTACTCCAGTTATACCAAAATAATCTTAATACAGCTTGTAATGAACCTTTTGACAGCAGTCATGTAGCTGACCTTGGAACTGCTCAAAATTCAAGCAGACCAAAATTTACCAAATGCCAGGAATCCAAACAAACGTCCAAGAGCCAGATTGTTGATCGTTTGGGCAATACAGCAGGCATCGTGACCCCTTACAAAAAAAAAGACTTTTGCGAAATTTAGCCCAATTGTAAAATAAATCAGAGGTGACCAAAGTAGGGTAAACATCAGCTTAATTCATGCAGTATCTGTCCAGCTTAAAGGACAATTCCGGCGCAAAATGAACCTAAGGGTTAATAAAGTGTACTGAGTCAACCTTGTTTTCATGGTAATCGAATGTGTATGTAGCTTGAAACAAGCTAGCGCAAACCACTGATTAGCTTAACGCTAAGCATTCGGGGCACCTGTAGAGTAAAAATAAATCGCTATTTCATACTACTAACTCAAGGCTAAGGCTCAAAATAGCACCACACTTCAACGGTAGAATAATGAGGGTCCCTACTAAACCGAAGCATTGACAACTTTGTAAGTGTACACACAGTTTATTAAAAAGATAGTTTATAAAGACATTACCTTCGGGTATACAGGCAATCGCCATCTTGGGAAAACAGTCACGACCAGTCGAACCACGAACACTGTGCAACCAGTAACATAGCTCAGGCACGGCGTTCGTCGTTCGACTGATCGTGACTGTCTTCCCAAGATGGCGCCTGCCTATATATATATACACGAATGGTACAGTCTTTCTAAACTATCTTTCTGTTAGCCTTGTTAGTGGTATAAAATCGTGATTTATTTTTACTCTACTCTACTCATACCGGTGCCCCGAATGCCTAGCGTTAAGCTAATCAGTGGTTCGCACTAGCTTGTTTCAAGCTACGTACACATTCGATTACCATGAAAACATATCCCAGAGAACGGTCGAGAACCTATTAACCCCTAGGTTCATTTTGCGCCGGAATTGTCCTTTAAAAGACTGACTTGAGGAAAAGGGCAAACCTGTTTATGATTGGTAGTAGTACAAACATTCAGAGCCTCTGATTCTCTCAGCAGCTGTTGTTGGGAAAATGCTACAAGACAGTTGTAAAATATCTTGCAGTGCAGCAGAGCTCATGCATTATTATCTCTAAGGGGCGATTCTGGTTCCACATTCTCTTTCCAAGATCGTAGTGCCAGGTCTTTTGGACTCGCATTAAAGCAGGTCTCACACTTGCTTATGCAGGAGGAAGGTTGAAGCAGAGGAGTTTGTGTGCAGGCACAAACCAAAACTTAGTAATGAAAAATATGTTGATTGGCACTGATATTCATACAAACATCTGTGTGCCTGTGATGGGTCTGTTTTGTCAACACTGTAGGGGAAAGAGGGGAACAAACTGTATATGCACATACAATTGAAGCACGTGCTGTATGCCAATACACACACAAACATAATCGCTAGAGGCAACAAAGGTCTCCAAATAGCTCGACCTTTTTTCTTTCAGTCTGTCTTTTCAAGGCCTAAGATGGGATACTGCAGATAAGCCGCTGACTGTCCCCATCAGTCGCCTCAGGGGACGTATATTTGACTGGCCAGAGGGATCTGTCCTACCCCACTGCACAGTTAACCACAGCCAGAGTGGTGATTGAAATGGGACCGGGCGCCCAACAATGTATCACCAGACTGGCTCTCTTACAGGGATATGACACTTCAACTGACCCTCTAAGGTCAGAGCTATTATGATGCTGGGTGGGGGTGGCAGGAAAGGAAAATAAAGAGGGCGACAAAGGGTAAGGATAAGGGAGTCCCTTAGAGAGGCATTTTGAGTTTGAGGAAGAAAGCCTGAGTGAGAGGGGAGATTAATAAGGGGGAGACATGGAAGCAGGAAAGAGGAGCATGGTCTATTAAAGTGAGAAAGATTCAAATAATGGATTGAGCGTAGGATAGAGTGCCTTAAAAAAAAACATTTGTAGATTTTGGTCATTTATTAGTGAATTACTTGCTTTAGCTTAGGTGAGAATTAATTCAAAAATGACGTGGTTTGCAATTTTAGTCAAGCGACTCAACTACCAAAGTATATACTGAGACTGATTCCTAAATTACCATAACAATTGAGCAATTGGAGTAATAATGTTTGCCCATCCTTGGAGGCTTCAATTACTATGCTGTATTTATTTTGTGTGATTGAAGTATGCTGAGCTATTTCAAGATGAATTTGCTGGAAATTAGTTTCGATGCAGTGGGCCTCTGAGACCCCACAATGAATCTAAATTCCATTTAATCGTGAGGGGAGCCCTGGGAGTTGCCACAGGAGACAGGAATAAATGCTCATCTCCAGAAGACGCTTATTCATCATGATAATTATTTCAATGCTTCAGTTAATTTGACAACATTATTTGCATGTGCCGCCATTTGCACACCTGTTTGCCAATGGGTCTGGGGACAACTGAGGGAAAAAGGGGCTGCTCATGATAAATGTCCTTACCAATCATGTAAATTTATAAGGATATTGACAAGCATATGATTTACTTAAATATAATGCCTGTAATTTGTCATTTCATATGCGAATGGGGCCTCAAATTTGAAATGAATTTGGCATAATTTCAAGTGCATCTGTCAAGGAGATATCACAGCACATTTGCATCTGTTATTTCTGGATATTTTTGTTTGTTTGAATATTGACAATATACTTTAAAACTTTCTGTTGTGTAAGCTAACACTCCAACTCAACACTTTTGCTTTTATTGTGTTTAATTACCGCACAGGAATGACCTGATATTAAACATGTAACGTCTGTCATTTATACTGACATTCTGATAAACTAACACAAAACTTAATACAAGTAGAGACAAGTGTATGAGATGTTTCAAATTAAAATATGCTACAGTTAATATCTGTCTGTGCGGGCATTAGTGTGTGAATATGCATAACTGTATATACACTGCCAACCACTGTTTCAGGGCACTATTTACTCTAGTGAGGTGCTTGGCAGTCAAAACAAGATAAATATATAATTAACTATTGGTTTTATCAATACTTCTCATACAAGGGTTAATGTAAGAAAAGAAATGGAATAATTCCCCTACCGACTGTCTCTAAGACACAGGGCTCACCGTTTTAAATTGGTTGACATTTTAAGTGACAGATACATGCACAACATTTAAATTTCTGCGGTGAGTTTGTTTGCATGTATCTTACAGAAGATTCTTCACATCAGATTTTTATGACACAGTGTCAAAACCGAGGCGAACACCAACACACACAAATCTCATTATTTATGGTTTGAAAAAGAAGTCCTAAGCTGCAGTAGTAAAAACAAAACAAAACAAGTGAGCCTGGCAAGCAGTTGACCATTGTATTCTACTGTATGTGTGCATTTAACTGATTACTTTGAAATTCACCTGGCTAGTTTTAGGTATTGCACTGTCTGCAGCAAAGACCAGAGGATGTTCTGTAATAATAAGTGCAAGTGTTGTTATGAATTTGGTTGTTTTAAAGAGCTACTCCAATGATTAAGTATTGCGCTTCAATATAATTGGGGGTCAAACAAGACAGATTGAAAAAAGAATGATGCTGAGATATCCTGACTTGTGGTCTGTCCTGACTTTGGGTCAGACTCCAACTAGAATTAGTGCCTCGCAGCAGTCTGCCTCTGCCAACCAAGTTGCAGTTTACATCCATGTCTGTCCAGACCCATGTAATATACAGTATGTAGTGAAGACTACACAAACATGCACAAAAGTCACAAATCACCCAGACCTCTGGGGTCATCTGGCACTGGTCTATATACGAAGGGTGCTTGTGAATGGTTCTTTGTCGTTTATAGTTTTCATTTAAACCACACTGAGCTTCCTCTTGTGTATGAAATGTGTTTCATGATTTAAGTTTGACTTGCCTTGCTCTAGATCTACTGTTGGTACAGGGGGGTAGCTAGCTGGCTAGCTAGCAGCTGCTGAGCCCTCATAGAGGCTAGGGGATTGGGAGTGACTGCAGGTTGAATGCTAGGTACTCTTATTAATGACTAGCATTTCTGAAAAGTTATTCTACTTTTCAATATTTCTTTTTATCAAATATGCACATATTTTACAATACAAAATTATAGAAATTAAACAATGTCATTGAGGGCTTGACAGATGTACTGTACATTGAGCACACATTCAACCAGGGCAATTAAAGAGGAACATTGTATTTCTCTGTGCCAGTTTACAGCTGTATTTTCTACCATGACAGATAATTTACATTCAAATAGTTTCTATTCAAGTGCAAAATCTCTACAGTATCATTTGAGTAGAAATTCTAATAGAATGAACCTTTATAAACCAAAACCATTACAAAGGCTTATTTGATTTTGTATGCCTGTGTCTACTTTGTGTGCACATACACCCAATTGTGTGCACTTGTGTGTGCATGTTTTTTAATAATGACTTTGTTATTGAGCCCCACAATGAACTATGATTACATGTCTTTATGGCTCACTGTAATTTTGCCCTCAATGGCAATGGGAGTGTTCATGATGTATCAACATGCAGGTGCAGTTTAAACACATTGAAAACCGTTTTGATGGTCATAAGACACTGAGCACTGGGCGCCTGGGTAGCTCACCTGGTAGAGCAGGCGCCCATATATAGAGGTTTACTCCTCGACGCAGCAGCCGCGGGTTCGACTCCGCCCTGCGGCCCGTTGCTGCATGTCATTCCCCCTCTCTCCCCCCTTTCATGTCTTCAGCTGTCCTATATACATAAAAGGCCTATAATGCCCAAAAAATAATCTTTAAAAAAATAAAATAAGACACTGAGCACTGCCCAGGCCTGGAGGTCATTACGTGACACTAGGGAGGATACATCTGTGGAAAAATGATCTTTGATTATACCATTGAGATGAAATAATAATTGTAGCCACATTCCGGAAATATCTGTATTCGGTCATTCTTTGTTTATTTCTGTTTGGATTTTCACTTTAGGAAACTTGACCAGAGCCACAATGAATTGTCTAGAAATAGAATTCCAACATCTCTGTTGCATAAAAAATGAATGAGGCCATATCCACGAAAGGTTCAAAAGGACCCTCTTGCCATTCTGACTAATGTTTTCTCTATGTATTTTTTGTTTGTTTTGTCCCTTCTAACCATACTTGGGGTATGCGTTTGTGTCAGCATTGAGAAAAGATTAAGGATGTTGGCAGATATGCCACTAATTCTGACTGACTTCCGCATTAGCGTAACTGTCAGCATGTGGCTGTTTGTTGGTGTGTGTTCACAACGGTTGCAATTGTATTTTAGCCAAGAGGGCCTGATGGGCCACACACCTTCGCTGTATTTCAGGACCAGGGAAGAGGGATTTGACATTACTAGAAGTGTGCAACCACGCAAGTGATTTTACTGTATCTAATGTGCTTACAAAGATGTCAGAAAAGCATATGGGATATTCTCAAAATGACTCTTGAATCACAGAGTAAACACAGGACTTACCAAGGCTGAACTCCACCTGAGGCAGCTTGGGTGTTAGAAAAACACCTGAGAGACAGAGAAAGAAAGAAAGAAAGAAAGAAAGAAAGAAAGAAAGAAAGAGGAGTTGAGATAGAAGTAAACATTAGAACAATGGCAAAAAACAAGGAAATAACATCAGAATGTTGACTATTCCAATTTACTAAGGTTTTAGACATGTGGGTGTACCATTAAATGAGTACTTTATTATTGAATGACCTGACAATTACTTTTATAATTAATCAATTCATCTTTTAGGGTATAGAATGTCAGAAAGTAGTGATTAAATAGTGATCACAATTTCCCAGATTCCAAGCTGTCATCTTCAAATAACCAGTATGACTAGTCTGAAACCCAAAGACATTCACTTTACAAAACAAGCCATATATTACACATATTTTGCTTGCAGAAACTTGTGAATGTTTAGCATGTTTTCTTTCCTGACGAAAAATATTTGTCAACAATTACTGTAATCTACTACTTGATTAATTGCCTTATTGTTTCAGCACAGAAGAAGTGTTCCTTCTGTTTTGTATTTGCAGAATACAAAATAGACTAAGGGGTTGAAATCGGATCCTTTTTCACCAATGCGGCACCACTGCCGAGAAAAACTATTTCATTTATCAGCACAAACACAAATCTTTAGAGATAGTATTTTAACATGCTAGGAGCATGACAGGATGACAGTGATAGGTGTAACCGTTCATTTCAGATTATGCAAACACAGTGCATTCTTTGTAAGTGTCAGAACAAGGGAATCTAGGTATCCATTGTCCTTGAGGGCTTATGCCACAACAATGAGTAGAGGACTGACTGCTTGTATCATCTGTCACCAACTATGTCGCTCATTTATCACTCTGCCAGTCCGACACACACAACCATTCGAACACCAAACGGATGAAACACCTGCATGATGGTGCAACACGTAAAGGGGCCCTAAACCACTAAATTATGCTTTCGTCTTCCTGGGGTGCTTGGACACAATTGGCCTCACTAAGGCTCATCAACCACACTAATGGGCCATGGATACTCGATGCTAACTGATGTATGGGAGCCACGCGGCTTTAGGTAATACTCATTTTATATAATGAGGATCCTTCACTAAAAATTATTTACTTGTGTTTTATTATATTAACTACTTCAGTCACACTTTCTTGTCAGCTTTTATGTCAAGTCGGCGGGTCAGTTTATTTGTCACTCATCACACTTCAAGGTCTTTGCAAAGAACAAGTCTACTTAGGTCTGACGAAACAACAGTCCCACAACAAAATGATGCAATAATGAGGTAAGAAGCAGTGCAAGACAAGATTGCATGTTGGAAAGACACAGAACCTGCCTATCCTAAGATAACACCAGCAACCACTGACCCACTGTATCAGCTGTATATTAACAGTTGTATTCCTGGGATCTTCCATTGACAAAGAAAGGAAGACTTTTGCACTCAAAGAAAAATAACTTTTTATATGTGAATGCCAATACAGTATATAACTCTTTGGAATGTTTAATTAAAATTCATGCAAAACAAACAATGATACGGAGATTGCTAATTAATAACAAGCATACTCAATTATGGGAATCATTAGAATTACCCGGTGCCCTCTCTTGAGAGTCACTTGCCAACTGAGGCTGAGCAATGCACAGCAAATCTAAATTCAGCTAATATGTTCACTAAATTGTGAATAATCAATTTGCCAGTGTTTTCTCGAGTGTCAGAGAATTTAGCTTGTCAGCTGCTATCAGGATAGGCTACATTTGAATAAACAGGCTTATGCAAACTTGGTGCAATATCTGTTATGCATACAAGTACAGTAACCGTCTAATTAATTAAGTGCATGCGTTGAAGTATGTGAGCGAGTAAACACAAAAACACATACACAAATAGGCCAATTATGTATGTAAATATACTTTCGTTTTCACATTGCTCTCATCATCATCCCATTCCTCAGGGGTCATGTCTCCTCATGTTGTCACCACTAAGGCTTCCTTGTGAGCGCTGATGAAACTTTAATAAGCCTGGATGACACGTTGTGTGGTGGCAACATAGAGCCCTTTAGCTTGGTGGGCTGAGACGGTGTGCCAGCTGTTGGGTCTTGTCTCTGGTGCCATCATAAGGGACTGTCACTTGAACAGCCCAGCTACTTTGGAGGACTCCATCTGTGCTATACACCAACTTATCTTGAGTGGTAGGAAGCGGTAGAAAATATCTGTCATTGCAGAACTAATTGAATACAGATAAGAGGTAAAGCTGAGTCTGGGTCTGATATGGGTTGGGGATACTGATCATGAGACATACACACATGGCAAAGCAACTAGATATGCTTGATTGTGAAGCAGGAGGAGGATTGGGGTTAAAAGATGTCTGAATTTCAGAGCACAGCTTGTGAGTGTGTCAAGTATTTATAGAAGGATCATGCCAGATGCTTTTGATTATATGGCCGGTTATATTGCATCTTTGAGAACGAAAACATGACGTTAAATGGTGTAGCTCTGGAAACTGTTGTTCACGTGTTCACAGGGATTTAATATCTACAGTTTTAGGGCCCTATCTTGCACTCAGCGCAATTGCCTTTGTACACCGACGTATGTATCATTCCTATTTTGCACCCGACGCACAGCACACTTTTCCCTCCACAGATGCACGTCGGTAAATTAGGGAATGTATTTGCGCTCCCCAATTCCACCACAGACCAGGAAAAACCTACTCAAAAGTCAGTGGCGCGTTATTCAGATGCTATTTTAGGGGAGCATGCTTGGCCAAAATGTAGCATGTGCACATCGCGCATACACTGTGCTTCTCTCATCTACACGGATGCAGCAGTTCCCATTTTTGTATCCATACATAATTACAAGGAAAAATATTACTGAAAATGCGCTTCAGGTGTTTGGATAGGTCAGGAGGCACTTTACAGTACAGTCCTTAAAGTCGCAGCATTCTTTGTGGCTTGCTGTATTTTACACAACATTTCCATGAATCATGGATGTGTTGATGACATAAATGAGGAAATATTAGAGGACTTAAGGAGACGTGATGTTGAACTACGGCGGGATTGGACACTCCGGCGGGATCTGGTCCGGGAGTGGCAATGCGCGATGCGCTCCTGCTGGAGCGGGTGGACGGAGATGGAGTGGGGGGAGGAGGAAGGGGCACAACAGGAGCAGGTGGTGCGCGTTTTGAGGCCCACGCTCCATGGCTGCAGCAATCCTCTCCAGACTTGAGGGATTGCATTAGATTAGATGTGCATCGGGCGCAAGAGTCATTTATCCCGCCGGTATAATAGCAACTGCGCCCGAGATCCGGCCACAAAGCTGCTTGCGTTTCACGTTTGATACTTGCGTTTCAGATCGTTAAAATAGGGTCCTCAAAGTCTAGACAAATTATGGGTAAACACAACCTGAGGACAGAACAACGGTTATGTACATTTTGACACCATTCTTGTCTTTGAGCACTGAACGTCCCGCATGTCATTAACCTCTTAGTGAGAATCAGGCTGACCAAACAAATACACAAAGTCCAATTACAATAATCACCCATCACACGGGGAAAGGTCAACCACCTGTGCTGTCCATCTCAATCACATCGCCTGTAGCACACGAAGCCCACAGGTGATCCAGCTACAATGTGTGGATAAGTATGTGGCGGAAAAATGGAACAGGTGTGGTATTTAAAATCGATATCCGCTGGCATTATGAATATGGTAATAAGCTCAGCAAGGCAGCAGGCGGCACATGCAGATGTAACTCCCACAGGGGCCCAAAGCAAATGAGGTGTGCCCGCCTGCTCTACTGCAGTTTCATCTGGCTCTAGAAATAACAGCACAGCCCCACTGTACCTCCAATCTATCACCCCTCTGTCTGCGGGTGGTATCAGTGGGGAAAAAGGCATGCTGAAGGGAGAGGAGAGGGTAATTTATTAGGATGTGAGCAGACTAGGTGATTTCTCTGGAATGACAAAGTTAATTAATGTACAGGGACTTAAATTGTCCGTCTTGCAGAAGATCATTTAACCCTCTACCCTTCTCATTGCCCTGCTTCCTCACCCACTACACAGTGGGATAACCACTCACTAGCTTCTAGCAGATCCTCTGAAAGGAGGAATGGAAGTAGGAAATGTGGGGGAGAGCACACACAGATTCCACTTGGGATTGCTCCCTTATTCCTGACTCCACAAAAAATAATTGTGGAAAAGCTCCAAAATACTGCCTCTCTCTGCTCCGGTCCCCATCATGCGCTTCCAGCTCAACTAAGAAAATCAAGCAATTTCCAAAAAGAGCTCTGATAAAGCCCCTCGCAGTGGGTATAGCACACATTCTTAATCACTCTTGCTTATCCTCTTCATGAATAGATATTACATGTAAGAGCCCGTGCCTAAGAACAAATCCTGTTTATATTTTGAATATCATTTACTTTGGATTTTGAGAAGCTATTAATAATTCACTTATGTAGCTGGCTCAACATGGGATTTCAGGTTTCGGGGATATAAATGGCCGTCTCTCAATAAAACGTTGCACCTCAAACACCACCACCAACTCTACATCACATGCACACTAATTGCAATCTTTCTAACTCTTTTTGTCCCATCTTTCCCTCCTCCGTTCTTCTCTATTCTGTAGTTTAAATTGCCTAAACAACACCTGCACATCCTCCTCATCAGCCAGGCTAACATACCGCTAACACGATTGATGTTTGCACAAACAGGCATCCTATTAGGACAAGTGGTGCTGAATGGGAGAGTGAGTTATCGTCACATTACTGCCCTGGGAGATTGAGAGGGGACAGATGGTTTTGTTGCCAGTGTTTAATGAAGTGTTGTGAATCAGCTGGGTGTGCGGAGGAGGTCTTGACTGCTGCGTCGATGGGAGACGGAGTGTAGAGGGTTAACAAGGGGACGGAGTGAGACATTTTGCTCTACAATAGTTGTGTGATGTCAAGCATTGTGCAATGAAAAATCCATCAACTGCATTGCAGCTTTCATTAAAAACTCACATGCCCGTATGCAAATTCAGTTATGAATAGTTAATAGGTAAAATAACGTAATTTTACCCCTGGTGGTGGGGAGTTTGTAAAATGCCAATTCAGCCCCACCTTAATAAGTACTGAGCAGCACCCACTTTTCTCTCCTGTCAAGAAGGAGGAGATAAACTATTTCACCTTGCGACTGATGACTAATGCGAGGTTGTCAACTTGTCTTTCGTACCAAACATGGTAATTATGTGCTTTGCGCTTCCCTTTTGTCTCACAGGATGCTTGGGAAAAACAAAGCAGAGGTACAGTGAGGTGTTTGTCATTACTGTTAAACTCCCACACACACCTGTCAGATGTCATCTCCAAACTGTGACTGTGTGATTTTACAGTAGCGCAATCAGGTCATAACTGTAACGGAGTATAAGCATGTGTGTGGCTGTGTGTGAGTGCGATTGCCTGCCTATATCTGTGCATGTGTGTATTTCTATAAGGATGTACTGGTGCATACATGTTTAGTTATTTCCTCTTGTGTGTGTTTGCATGTGTGTAATTGTGCATGTAAGCTTGTTCAGCAGGTATCTGTGTGGTTCGAAGGCAAAAGAGACAAGGCATCATGCATTGTGCTTTCATTCCTTTTTCTACGCCTCCATTTACTTATCCCCATGGGGAAGATGATGGTGTTGAGCTTGCATGCCAATGTAAGTGCTAAGTGGCGCTGCATGCAGTGTCTGTCCTTTTGGTGAGCAAAGGTATTAAACTTGGAGAGCAGGATTTGTGGCATCACTGATATGGCTAATCTCTATAGCAGTCTCCTGTTGTGATGGGCACTGATACATCTAGTTTGCCTCTGCCAGTGCTCATTAGTGACAACACATTCAGGCTGGATGGAATATGACTGCATGAAAAAAACAAACACACACACACACACACACACGCATGTAGGAACACACGCAGACAGACTCATGCATGCACACACAGGCACAAATGTACAAACAGACACGAGAATGTGTAGACATGTCAACAAACCGTGTCTTTCAAACTTCAAACTCTGCAGCTCCACTAAATCAAATTTAGCGTTGCCCAACATTAGGTAAGGTGGGCTTCTGGCATAATTGCTCACATTCTGAGACAAACAATTTGTGATTTTAATTCAACCAAACTGCCAGAACCTAACCCTTAATTGGAAACCTGTAGAAGGGCAGCCACTATGTTTTAAAATCCATGTTCTGTAATCATTTGTGGAGACACATGACTATTAAGTTATCAACATGACATTGCAAAAAAATTATCATTAGTACTCCAGTATCAACTGGCTGGTAAGACAGAGTTTGCTCATTTTTCATTTAAAAAATATAAAGTCATTTTCAGGATTCACCTGGAAACACCTTCTGTTAATGGGATGTAAAATGAATGTTCTTTTGTAATAAAAGCAAAAATGTGACCCTGAGGCATTAGTCATTCAGTGATTATTGATAATCGTGCATTTTCCCTCTCTCTCTCTCTCTCTCTCTCCCTCTCTCTCTCTCTATTACACACACACACACACACACACACGAAAAAAATGCAAGAACCAGACACCATTGAGACACTTATTTATAGAAATAGTGGTATACTGTAGAGGAGACAGAATCAATTCTAATAGCAGACAAGGTGTTCCAGAGTTTAACTGTATGGGGAAGGACAGAGGAGAGAGGTAAAGGAGACCGATTAAGAGACAGACAGGGAAACACAGTGCAGTCAGCTCACCGGCAGCGGTCAGTCCTTCAGGGTTGGCACTCAGCTCCTTCATGTCAACCATGCAGTGTCCCAGTTGTTGGGTGCCGTCCTCCATCTGTCCAGCTGTCCCCTCAGTTCTCCCTCCTCCACCTCTTCTCCCACCTCCTCCACGAAACACCACAGTCCAGTCCAGTTCCCTGGCTCACACGCAGCCTGCCAAGAGGAAAAGCTGTCACAAAGATAGCAATCCGCTCGCCTCGCTTTCTTGCTGCCTCACAGCGCGCTCTCTGGCAGCATTTAAGATGCCTTTTGGAAACTAATACGGAAAAGAGGGACCGGCGAGGGACCTGGAGCAGCAGCAAGAGGGAGAGAGGGAGAGAGAGAGAGAAAGAGTAGGAAAGAGAGAGGGGAAGGGAGGAGTGATGGGGGAGTGAGAATGAAAGAGAAAGCAGGACAGAATTGATGTTATGTGCGATACACAGTTCTATCCATCAATCTTTGGGCTGTCAGTAGGGCACCTCGATCCAGACTGCACAGCGCAACACAGCCAGAGAGAGACCACTCTGCCCGGCTCTTTCCTTTTCTCTTCTCACTGCGCAGCCAATGCTGCATTCAGACATGGCAGCAGGGGTTCCTCTGATTTCTGACATCCGTCTGCCTACCCCTCTCCAGCCACCGCTCAACACTCCACCACCCCTTCTTTTCCTTTTCTAGCAACAACACAATTAACAAGCATCTGACTGCTGAGCTGCAAATGGAGAAGCCAACATCATGCAGCATGTGATTTTGTAAGTTACATATGGTAGACAGGGAGAGGAGGGGGGAAAAGGGGGGAGAAGGCAACATTGAATTCACAGTACAGTGACAGGTTTTAGAGCAGTTTAATGTAATTGCTGAGTATTACTCAAAATGGCAACTTCACTACAGGTTAAATCAACAGGTTAAATGGAGAAAGTGACAGAGATAATATAATTTTCTTGTGTTATTTAACATATATCTGCATCACAGTGCACATCTGGGCTGGACATCTGTTAGTTTTTGGAAAATGAGGCGAGAAAAGATTCATAGGTAATGAAGAGCAAAATGATACAGCTCTCTTCCCCTCTATTCCACGGTGTCTTTATTTGTTGCCCTCGCCGCCTCCACCCACTCACACTGTGAAGGTTATTGTTTGTTATTTGTCCACGAAGGCCATGATGCTACAGTAAGACCGTAACTAAAATCAATGTTAATTTATACCCTACTGAATGGAGACGGTGTTGTGGTTTAAACTAAAGCTCAATAAAGACACAGAGGGCAGCAGCCTCAAACTCCTAAAGGAGGTAAACCTATACAAATTTATTATGCAACATGAAGCATCACCCTGAACTGTAAACACTGAAATACATGTTATGACAAACATATAAACAAAGATCATTCATAACTAGTGGCTTTTAATCTGTTAAAAAAGGGGGCTAAAAGCAAGTACTACTTTTTATGTAGTTTACTTTTTATGAGTTTTCTGTGTATGAGCTACAAATAAACTTTGCACAATCTTAAATGGATTTGACCCATTAAATGATCAGCATGAGCTATGCAGGAATACAAACAATTTATTCAATGGGAGGGATGTTGAAAATATACAAAATGTTTGCTACGTCATTAAATGTTCATACTATCTCGATTGATAATTCATAAATTCTTTAGATTCATTTTCTACCTTTTTTAGGCAGCCGCTGGTCTCCGAGTAGATACTAAAAACTGAAACAGAACCGAAACCAGCATGATAGGCAACTGTTACGAAGAAAAAAGTTAAAGAGTGAACCAAAGGGCTCTTCACTTACATCAAGCAATCACATTACTGTTTTATGTATTATAAAAAGATACTGATTGCATTAATAAAATTAAGAACAAAAAAAAAAAAAGTATCGGAACGGTGTCTGAAGTTGTTGTATATTAAAGAATTAGTGACAATCCAATACAAAACCTTTGATAAAAAGGGTTTTTAAAGGTTTTATTTTTTTCGACTGTCAGAAATCTCAAACAATATAATCAGCCTTTGAAAGGCAGTTACTGGTCAAGCCCTAGATGCAAGCCACACGGGCCAAAGAGCCACACTGAGCTCCTGCGTTCTTGAGGCTGGACTGGGGCTGGTGCCAAAAACCTAAATGAAGATAAATTGGTCCCTGCAGGAGCAATAAGACAGAAGATGAATCCACTTTGCACGAGGAGGTTTCTTCTTCACTTTCTACTACTCCCTCCTCCCCTTCAACCTTCTAGTGTCACATTCTCCTTGTTTTCCACCCCTTTACCCTAAAACCATCAAGATGAATGTTGTCTTCTTCTGTTTTAATGAAAACGTGGTGGCAAACACATACACACAACCAGCATAGAGGCAATCGGGTCCGTGGAGTGTACCATTAACATTGTAATGCATTTCTTTTAAAGGCGACATGTGTTGTCTTATTAAAGCCTGACTGATAGAGGGGGCTGAAGAAAATCAATAGACAATGCACTACAGATGGAGAATACTACAAAGTACACCGAGAAGAAAATAAACCTGCCCTTTTTAGCTATTCGGCCCCAAAGCCTGCAGAATATATCCTCACATTTACCCATTCCAATAGCACTTGAGGCCCATTAGAATTTGTGATACACTCCTTCATAGTATTAACTTAAGAGAGCCAATAGCTTGATTCACGGCTGAGTCTGGGGTGCATGATACCTCCGCCAGGGTTACACAACTGAAGTGCAGTAAAGGCTGCAGCATAAGACATCCCATGGTTTAAATACACACTGTGGCCAAAAATGAGCAGGGCAGAAGATTTGCTAGGGGAACTTTCTAAAATACCTGCACATGAAATTATACATAAATTGATTATACAGATATTGATATTTAGCCTACATGTGTACTACATGGATTTGTAGTTTGTTTTGTTGAATTTTTAACATCTATTTTGCATTAATGTTTTATTTGTGGTTACATACAAACATGCTGAATATGGCAACCACAAGAACTATAACAACAACATCAAAGTATTGACCTTCTAGACCGCTACCCCTGCTGGGTGCCCTTTCTTTGATTTTAACTTGTTTGTGCCATTCATTTCTGAAACGGCAAAGAGAGAAGCCACCGCACACGTAGGGTGCCAGCACAAGCAAAAACAAAGACAACTTGATGTGCAAAAAGTCTAGGTAGACTGAAAGATCAAATATATCAATATTTAATACAGATTTTGGTTTTAATGTGGATACAAACCAATGAATACAACTTTATAGCTTTGAGTTTTTTTCTACTGGTAAATACTTCTCAAATAATGAAAATCAAATAATGAAACAATCTTGCTCTTGCAGATCGCTCTCTCTCTCTCACACAGACACACACACACACACACACACACACACACACACACGGTTAACAAAACAAGTGTTTAGTGTATATACAGTATCTATCTATCTATCTATCTATAGTGTTTCTGTTCATATGTTATCTGTATTCAGCTGTATCATCTGGTTTAATGGGACCAATCAATGTCTGTCAAGGTCCACATGAATCCCCTTCACATTAAAAATAGACCCCCACACACTTCCCTTTTCACTCCTATTTCTTTCAGAAAATGTGAAGAGATGAGGCTATTGATTTCTCATCATGTGTTGTCATGTCAGGTTACAACATACTCTTTCACTGTGCCATTACTGACATCCCAGTTGTTGACTTCCAGTGTCTTGTAAGAAGGATTCACTCACTTTCCTGGGGAAGGAGTATGCAAAAAAAATCTCTCTTGCACAGTTAGGTACACAAAGTCTGCATTCTTATGTGGACATATATTAGTATAGATTTTTTTTTTTGTGCGTCCTAAAGCAATACTCATATGTACAGTACAAAGAGCTATCGATGGTGGTATCATTTCTCCTGTCCATGCTGGCTGTGAAGCCCTTGTGCAACTCCAGAGAAAGTGATGGAAGACAAAACCCAGTCCTTGTTCTGTACAAAAATGTTTTCTAAAATTCAGCTGAAACTAGCATGAGGTTTGAGCAGTATGAGTTAGCCAAATCAAGTGGGTATTTGCCAAAGTTAGTCTTTTGAGTACAAAATTCCCTCTTTGTGTTTCCTCAGACAGTATTTCCTTGCTGAGCTGCTGCAAAGAATACACAAAGAGGGACTTTTGTACTGAAATAACTTTACCTGGAAGATGATAACCCACTTAATTTGAGTAGCATACTGTTCTCCTAGCGGAGTATTATTTTAAGCAGAACTTAATGCATTTTTGCACAGAACAAGGATGGTTGATCTTGTTGCCCATTTCTTATATTAAAGTTGCACTATGAAAATATCACTTCATGGCCAATATAAACAGGGGAAACAATATAGCAACCAATAGCAATATATGTAATATATGTACTGTAAATGCAGGCATGTGAGTATTGTTAACTCCTATCTGATGTTTTCATCTGCTGCTATTTTTCATCTCTGCAGTGGAGCAAAAGCCTCAGTGAACATTTAAGCCACATGCTTCATATACAGTATGTATATAAGGATTTATCCGCCAGGTCTATATCCATTGCACTTTGTTTCCACTCAGGTTTTTTAAATTCATGAAAAACAAGTGGATGGAAATGTACTTATGGTACTGCAAATATGCCACTTGTAGAAGTTTGTGTATGGGAGAAAATAAAGTGAGAAAATGTATTTACAAAAAAACAATTTAATGTTCACTATTAAGATCTGTGCTGTGCATACCCAACTCTAACACTTGGGAGTCCAGAGACTATCACTGTAAAACTTACTCACTTTTGCTTCAATTGCTAACCTGTAGTTGGGGTTTGATTACAAAAATACGGTCCCTTTATAGGAGCGCTACAGAAAAGGTTGTACAGTGATATTTTTCTTTCCTTACACTAGTCTCTCTGACAAAGAAGAAAGAGAAGGACTCCAGCTAGCTAGCAGTGGCTCTGACACAGTGGAAACAAAATGGCTTTGGGCACTCAATATCCCCGGGAGGACCAGCAATGTTGAAAGTACAGGATAGATATGGATTAGCTGTTTCTACTATGTTTCTGAATGACTTGGCTGACGCTGAGACACACACACACACACACACACACACACAAAACACACACACACACACACACACACACACACACACACACACACAAACACACAACACACACAAAACACACACACACACACACAACACACACACACACACACACACACACACACGTATCAATCTTACTGAAGCTGCAGGAGTATTTTCATTACCTAAGGCTGATTCTCTGGATGATTCTTTAGCATCATAATTGTTCCACTCTAAGTAACATTATGTTCATCAGGAAAGGTCAATACAGATCTAACCACCAACTGTTACACAAATCTCTGTATAGCCAGGTTTTCTGCATGCTCCAAACGCCTTCATTTCATCCTCTTTTTGACTTGTAAGACAACAAACTACAATCCATGAACACAGAAAGCCAACAAACAATGGTGAGATGTGTTGCCTGATGTTATATATAACCAGCCAAGTAATGAAGCACTAAATCACTTTGTGTGGAGAAACCCTCTTTAGACAACACTATTAGTGACTGGTGGAGATATCAACTTTAAGAAAATATTCAATATGAACTTTAACAGATGGGACAATTGCAAGCCAAGCCAGGCCTAAATTGAACATGAACCACATGTGAGATGCATAATAATGCTTTTTCAGGACTCCTGTTTGTTTTCCACTTCACAGGTCTATCTAAGAAGACGATAACACCGAGGACAGTAGGCAAGCTGTTGGGGTTAATGGCAACATTGCCCTTTACTCTGCCAGCTTCAGACACAGCAATCAAAAGTGTTCTGTGTTTTAGTAATCACTTAAAATGCATAGCTTGTTGTTGATGCAATGACTTGCTATGAGAGGACAGGTTGAGAAATACCAGCAGAGCTATCTATACACTCAAGTTTAGTTTTTCAGCCTCAAGTTTTGTAGCTGGACATCTTAAAAACATGGGATTCAACCATACACAGTCCAAAGAAGAAAATGTTGAGAAGAATACTATGAGATTTTTATACTGCAAATCAAACTACTACCAAAGACATTAACATTCTTACCAATAGTGGGGAGAAATGTGATGTTTAACCCACTATGTTATTCAAAAGGAATGATCCTGTGTACAGTGGCAATTTTAGGACATCTTAGCATGTCAAGCTCAACTTGTATAAGACTTGGCTCAACTTTGATCAGTCACTGTATTTTGTCAGCCTCAGTTGTACCTAAAGTGAGCTGCACTTTCAGATGAATGTTACCAGTAACCATTAACTACATTACCCTAAATACTACATAATTCCCCAAGCATCCAATAAAGCGTTAATTTGCTAAGTGCATGTTGGCATGCAAATAAACTTTTAGATGTTAATATGCTGGTGTTTCGTCACCAGTATATGACGAAAGGCCAGGGTATCCCCAGCTACAGCCCCAAATGTTTTATGAATAGCCCAGGATCTCTCACCCTCTCTTACTTATTTTCTTTTTACAAAAATAAGTATAATAGAATAAAAAAGCCCCAGAATGGCACATGCAAATAAAGAAAACAAGTATTTTCCAAGGCAGTTCTTCAATTTTTTTTGTAGAACTAATGGTAGAACTGTAACTTTGTCTAATTTATTTTTCCGAGGCAAATAGAACGGGCAGCTACGTGCGGGGTCTGACCAACATGTTTTTGTTGCCATCACCTAGCAACCGTCTCTACATGAGGAAAGCTGTGAAAGGTGTAATTTTCAGAGGAATCATAGCCAAATCAGTCTAATGCATTGATGCCATTAACACAAGGTTTAGCAGTGCAATACTAATGATTTTGTTTGAAGTTCCTGTGACGTTTCCAGTCTATGGTTCAGACTCAAACACACGGAGCTCTGAAGTAGACCCGTGCATCGCGTAGTGTCCACTCTCGCTGTAAAAATAGGGATGAGCAGCGCGCCTTCCGTGGTCTGTGCAGGTTTATAATGGACACGCTCTGCTGTGGCCATGCTGCGGCAGATGTGTCGCGTTTGTGCTCCGTGTTTTTCTGCCGTAGTTTCTGTTTTCAACCTCCGATGTATAGCAGCCAACAGCCACTTCCCTAAACGTTGTCTCATTCAGAGACCAGAGACCCAAACGGGGCGTGTGTGTCTGTCAAAAGGTCTGAGATCTACCATATAAGCAGAGCAATAATGTAATACACAGCAGACTATGGTGCAGGTGGATTATTTTCAGAAATATAGTGACTTTATTCTTGTAATAGCCTATTAAACATGAGCAGAAATCTTGCTCAAATACAAAATATTACAGTCCAGGGGTTTATTAATGCATTAAAACATAAGTCACCACACAAATCTGGAAACAAAACCTTGGCCTTTGAGTTGCCAGGCCAGTTATGATTAGGCCAAGTGTTGGTGCTATTTAACTAACATCTACAAACTGTGCAGCTAAAATAAACATGCACTGGCTATGAACAAGCTGGACAAGCCAGTCCCCGTATTGCATTGCATTCAGTTTAGTTAAATGGGCTCGGGCTAAGCCCCGAACCTCCTCAAGTCCTAGAAACGCCCCTGTGTTTCACAACAATATTTACCTTCGTTGGTTTGGTTCGTCTGTCAGCAGGATTAGGAAAAACTATGGGCGCGATTTTCATGAAACTTAGTGGATCATGGGCCAAGTAAGAACCCATTACATTTTGAAACTGATCCAAATCACAGGACGGATACACAAATTATTTTTCACTTTTTCCAATAGGGAAAATTCACACTGCATAAACATTATAAGATAGGGCTTGCTTTGGCGAAGACCTTCACTCTCTGAGCGACCTTCTAGTTAGCTAATGTTCCCTGCTAACAGTAGCAGTTTAACATGGCTTATTATAGTTAGCATGTTACTGTAACATTTAGTATATAATATACATATTATGCTAGCATGTTAGCCTGCTATGTTTGCATTAAACTGAAAGTAATGGCAATTCACTTTGTGACGTGTTGGAGATCTAATTTTTCTGAGGACAATAATTGTCTGTACCAAATGTCATGGCAGCTTATCCAATAGTTGAGATATTTCACTCTAGACAAGACATTTTAATGCAGATAAATTCCTACATTGGTAAAAGATTACAAAAAAACTAGTCTTGTCATTGTGTGTCAAAAGGAACAAGCAATGTTGCAACATGTAATGGTGCGTTCTTTTGGTCCACCGAAGTCGATTTACGAGTCGTTTTCCGGAGTTACGAACCAGAATTTGTAAAAAGAACGCCACCGATTATATCACTCGTCGCTTCGTCTGAACTCAGAGGACCCCGAAGTTCACTTTCAAAGATGGCCTCCGCGTGCATCACCATAGTAAATATTGTGGTTTTCTACAATTTTAAGCACTTTTCGTTGTCAAATGAAGAAGTAGTACACATAGCACTGTATACTGCTACCTATAGGCATGCTCGCTACAGTCTTATGAGTTAAATTCCGCCTAATTAGTTTTTTGTAGCTTGTGCAGCCGGACTGACAGGCTGGAGACGCGTTGCTATATGACAACAATGGCTTTAGCCAGGTCTTGAGCAGAAAGCAGAGCGTAGCCTAACGTTAACTTAATCAAAATGTAATTTCATGTATCAAACTGTGAAATATATTTGTGTAATGCGTGAATAGAATCCTAAATGTTACTAAAAATGTTACAAAAATCCATCTTTTCTCCGACTCGTAGTATTGTGACAAAAAGAACGCAACAACCCGCTATTATTCGTTTTCCGACATGGATGCGACGTCACACTCGAGCTACTAGTCACGATTACAAGACAAAAAGAACGCACCATAAGTGCTTTGTGATAAGGGATCAGCAGAGGGATGAGTTTTAATTGAAAAGGTTTCGCATTCTCATGAACAGGTCCGTATTACATCGTACGAAAATGTATGCATACCAAAAAGTATGATAACGGAGAACGCCGGCTGGTCATGTGACGTCGGGTGGCTACGAGCTCCATGACGCCGAGCGGCAGTTGCTAGTTGTTTTAGCCGCTGCAGAGCTTTGTGTCGCCGGCTACAGACCTCCGGACATTACGTTTAAATTTAGTCCACAAAATATGAGCCCTTTACTGCGACGAAAATTAAGATTAGGCACCAAAACGACTAGTTAAGATTAGGAAAAAGATTGTGGCTTGGATTAAAACACTCCTAGGAACACGCATTTCCTGGGTGAAAGACTTGAGTTTTCCCCGGGAAGCGAACTCCGCTCTCTGGCTTGAAAGTCCTGCATGTTAACCATCCACCCCAACCTCCTCCCGCGGCCAGCCGCGTTCTTATACAGCGGCCGATAATGTAGTGAATACAGCAAAAACAAAATATGGAATGCAATTCAAGTGCTTATCTTTTCGTAGCTTTTTGAACGAACGGTTCATGAGAATAGGCTGCACCTGCAGGACAGGGAGGGAAGCGAGGATAAGGGGAGGGAGTAAGAATATTGTAGGTACTGTAGAAACATGGTTGATTCATCTGAGGTACAGTGGTGATGCTGCAATATGAGAACCAGAACAGCAGGATGTCTTCCAAACATAAAAAAAATTCAGTACATTCCCTTACAATTAAAAAAAACCAACAAGGATGTGTTTAGATGCATGGCACCCATTTACATTGGGATCTGCCAACTCTTAGCTTGTGCCAGCCTGGTGCTGAGGGTAGAGCACAGAGACAGCTGAGAAGAGTAGCCCCGTGATCCTGCGCTCTGTCAGCTGTGTATGCCTGCTGTCATTCTCCGACAGCAGGCATACACAGCTCCATGTGCTCCTGTTGTTTGTCTGGCTAAGTCTTAGGGTAGGGCATGTCTCTCACTGCAGCCAGCTCACAGAAGCATTACACATTGCAATCCAGATTAGTTAGGCCACTAAAGGGTAATTACAGACTGGCAGCATGCAGGTTTGCCCCTGCTAGACTACATGAGGATAAAACGGTTAATTCATTGTGTTGTTGTACAAATGGACTGAATTGTGGATGCTAAGGGTACTGAGGGCAGATGGGTTGCTGATGCTGGGCAGTGTTTTGAATCCTGTTGATGGCATGGGTAAAAGAGCACCAGCATGCAGACAAACAAACCCAGAAGTAACGCTGAGATCCAAAATGAGACAAGAGTGTGCCTAAAGTATAAACCATTATTAAGCAATCACTTATTAGTTGGGTCCCTAATTCTTGGTTTTGACATTTATTTATACACTGAACTAGCCCATTTTGCTAGACAAGCTGTGGATGAAAAAGAAAGAAGAGCACAAGATTTTACTCAAACACTGTGAGATGCCATAATTAACCCTAAAGGCACTTTGCAATCACTGGCCAGATATGTGTTGGCGCTGCACTTTTCATACAATTTGCGCTCATAATCTGCGTGTAATTAGCATCTGATTTACCAAGGCTGCAGCTAATCATTATGCTATCAGTGACTATGACATCCTTTTGTAATTGGTCTGCAATTAACTAGATCAGAAAAAGAAATCAAACTGAACACAATTATTCATAAATAGATATACTCATTAAATTAAACAATTTTCAAAATATTTGCTACAGTAAGCCTATAAACTGTAACTGAGAAAATAATTTACGGGTGACTATTACTTACAGAATTCCAATTAAAATTTATTTTTCTATTTATATTTTCTATTTATAGAATGGTTTGTAAAACTAAAAAAATTCAGTGAGTAATTAAACTTCTAAGGAGATAAAAAAGATATGGAATGACAACAAGATGAAAAATAAAAGATTGCTTCTACAAAATACACAAGGCAATGAAAAATGTAAAAAAAAAACTGCAGTCATCATTCACTCATCGCAAAACAGAAACCCGGATAAACTAGCTGGAGTAACTGAAGAGAAATTAGGAACTTATTCAGCTTGCTGATGATCTGTCATTCTGGTAGGTGCATGGGGAGTGACATACAATGTCAATAAGACAACAAATTAAGATAAATTAGGTTATGATGAACCTACCTGCTGAAATCACAGTAATAATCCGATACTGGCAATGCAGAGGATACATTTCAATTGTCACCATCACTGTCTTCCATTACTGGCAATCAGATGGAGAAGCTACATCCAGCAGAGTCGTTAATGCTGCAGTGTCCAGGCAGTCAAAAACTACTTAATTCCCAACTGCTGAGGTAACTCAGTTGGTACAGAAATGATAGATCTGCAGGATGGCTGGATAATTAAAATGATGTATAAAGCAAAATGAATAATCAGGTTTCTATATGTTCAATGTAAATGTTACATCCCAAATATGATAAAAGCCAGGATAAGACTCAAAATCAGAATACTAGAGTGCACTTAAATGTACTTACTGTAAATTCTACAATCATTGCTGTACCCTGCGATCCTACATGTTGCTTAAGTCTGATCCAATGACAAGTGGTCATTTCAGACCGTTTTATACGAAAATTGTCCCTCCCAGAATGTATGGCAGAAAGGAGAGATGAGGAGATCAGAGGAGGTCTAAGCTGCTGTGACTCTGTGGGAGATATGTGATATTGCTCAAATCTTCAGACTTCTCTTCACACTTCGATGTCAAAGAAACTTTGAAAACTAAAGTATAAACATAAACAACTGCTTTTAAGGTGGTGTCATATTGCCTTGCATGGGCAGTCAAAAGGCGGGCCGGATTGAAAGTAAAGTTTTCTTCCATGTGACTCGGCTTTTTAAGTGAAAAAACATGCTCCACTAAAGGCAGCTCTTTAAGAGGATAAAATGTAAAGGGGAATTTTCGTTAAATAGGATTCCAAAGGCTGAGCATGAAATGAGTTTGGTTGATTCCCTATGTTTTGCATATTACTATGAATTATTTTAATGGCCATTAAACTCTTCATGCCATTTACCATATAATGCAGACACACAGTAGTTAATCACCATCTCTTTACTGTGTATCACCTCCAACATTAGTAAGGACCAACAAGGTGTGCTAGTCAAACCTTGGTGAGTGATGTTCAACGCAGCATACATCTTCACACATTTTAAACTGCATCTATGTGGGTTACTCGTAAGGGTAGCACAGAACTTCTGATGCTGGATCTTAGTAAATGAGACACTGTAAATAAATTCTCTGTAAGAAAACATCATGGTGCTCTTTGGATTGTACCAATTTATTCAGAAGGTGGAAAACTGCAGTGATCGATTCAAATTAATGAGGCTGAATTTTACATTACAGCAAAGATGGGGCTGTAAATATAAAACAGACAATAGGAAAGTGGACGTTCAAAATAGGGCAAAATGAGGGGCAAAATGCAGAAAGAGAAAAAAAATAGAAATAAGGGCTTTCCAGCCTCTTGAAATGTCTGGAAAAATGCACCCTCCACTCCATGATTAAAATAGTACAAGTGGAAGCCACCGTCACAGAACAAGGAAACATTTGATAAGAATAAAATTAATGAGAAATGTTGCCATTTGTGGTCATTCAAAAATGTTTCCAATTTATCCATCCTAAAATTAGGAAATTAAGTCCAATTTCCCACAGAATATCAGTGCACTTCTTAACTAGTAACTAAACTGAATTGCATTACTCTGTCTACAAACACTAACGCATATCCTGCCATCCTCTCCCCAATACCATTTTGGTGCTGTTTTCTAAAGTGAGTAACATTTGGCCCATTGTTATACCAGTGCTGAGATGCACAGTGAACCTCTCTTCCCCATCACTCCTTCCTCTACATTGCCAGCTCCAGCTCTGAACCTTTGGCTCTGCCTGATAAAATATTTAAGATCTGCCATGATTAAAGTGCATCCTCCTCACCTTGGCAGCAAAATCCATTAACCCCAGGAGGATCAATTCCATTGATTTCAATGATAGAGGCTAGAAATGTTCGTGTGGCGCGGGATGAGCATGAGGTGAAGGTAGAGGTTGTGGGAAGGTGAAACATACAGTGTGGTGGTGAGGAGGTGGGAGCTGATTGGAAGGGAAAAAACTTTGTACCTCATTGCACACAGTCAAGCTCTTGTATGAAAAATGCATGGGACATCAGTCAGGAACACAATTATTTGCATGACTCAGAGGATTGAAGCAATGCGTGCCATCCTCCTTGACACAAGCACTCAGGATGCTCCAACAGTACAATACAGCTTAACACAGCACAGCTTAGTGTAAAAGGAAGACAGTCAGGCAAGGAGGGGGTTAGAAATAAAAAGGACACACACCACACACAACAAAGTCAGAGAAAAGGCATGTGCAAGTGTGTGATGAATAATCTAGGTCATTGTCATCTTCACCATCATCGCAATCACATTAATGTGTAACACAGACCACATCCCATTCAAACACCCACACACACACCCACACAGCAGCAAAAACCTGATGACCATAAGCATCCTCTAGCACTCTAGTTCACCTGCAGAACTGATAATTTCTATCACAGCCAATCATTTTTCTTTTAATGTACTTAATAACATGCAGGAAAGCATTTTAATCTGTGGTGAAGGGGGATAATTACGCTGATTGAGTCAGTGAGTGTTTTGAACAATGACAGTTCTGTGTACTGTGAACATTATTAGAGATAAAACAGTCAGGGCAAGCTACAAAATTGCAATGCCCCTACTAAGAGGCAGGGGGGTCGAACTTTTGAAATGTGTTTTAATCCAGAGCTGTCAAACCAAATAATGAAAGCCAAGTCCATACGGGCTTTCACTGCTCCTTTTTAATTAGCCCAGAAGAAGCAGAGGGCAGATCATCAAGTTGATTACAGAAACCAGACTTAAACGAGACACAGTTACAAGACTTAACCATTCCACTGCTTGGATGTACTTAATCCAGTATCCATGGAGTATCCATCTGTTGGGCCATTAACAGAAAGTCACAAAATTATCATTGTGGCAGTGCAGCACACGACCAAGTACCAATACCTAAACTTTCAGAAATCAGCACACTGCTTTCATTGAAACCTAACTAAGGCCAACCGTATGAACACTCATGACAATGCAATTTTTGTTTTGTTAAGCAAATTGAAGTTTTCTTGGAGTGTATTGGGAGTTTCCTTATGTATAGAATTCCTCCTAATGATAAGTAATACCAAATATTTGGGATGTGCTGATCAAAGATTTTGGTCCTGATCTGGGTCATTTAACATTGGGTAGCTACCAATTCAGAGTTTGATCCTTTACTTATATTTACCTAAATGTTGGTTTAATATGTATCAGACACAGTACAGACACAAACCTGACAACAGCCATGTTTAATGTTGGTCTGCCATCAAGTTACTAAGGGAATTAACCTCAATAAGTGACAATTTATCTCTGACCTGCTGTTGGCTA
Source organism: Perca fluviatilis (assembly GCF_010015445.1). Taxonomy (NCBI): domain Eukaryota; kingdom Metazoa; phylum Chordata; class Actinopteri; order Perciformes; family Percidae; genus Perca; species Perca fluviatilis. Next base: position 31,535,121 of record NC_053112.1, read on the forward strand.
CGCTCGTCATTTTAACCGGGGAAAGCTAGATGCAGTGAAATGCTGTAGAGCCGGCTGTGGTGAAGGAGAGCAGCGCTGCAATACCAGCAGGCTGAGGTGGACAACGCACACTAGAGTAAACAAAGGAGGGGATTTCTATCTGCGTTATTCCAGCCGATATTGATCCTTCAAAATATGCCTGGATCGGCCCCAATACCGAGTCTTAGAATCAGCTAGGGACATCTCTCTCAAAATGAGATCGGTAAGTGTTGATCTCTTAAAACCATTTTCACAAATCACGTCCACACTGCTCTGTTCTGGGAACCACCTTGGAGCCGTTAGGGGTGGTGGTGGACGAGAGGATGCTGCACAAACTGTTGTGCATCATGTGAAACACCTCACAACCACTTGATGACCTCCTGGTCAAACAGCACTTTCAGTAAGAGCCTGATCTACAGTGGGGAGAACAAGTATTTGATACACTGCCGATTTTGCAGGTTTTCCCACTTACAAAGCATGTAGAGGTCTGTAATTTTTATCATAGGTACTCTTCAAGTGTGAATGACGGAATCTAAAACAAAAATCTAGAAAATCACATTGTATGATTTTTAAGTAATTAATTTGCATTTTATTGCATGACATAAGTATTTGATACATCAGAAAAGCAGAACTTAATATTTGGTATAGAAATCTTTGTTTGCAATTACAGAGATCATACGTTTCCTGTTGTTCTTGACCAGGTTTGCACACACTGCAGCAGGGATTTTGGCCCACTCCTCCATACAGACCTTCTCCAGATCCTTCAGGTTTCGGGGCTGTCGCTGGGCAATACGGACTTTCAGCTCCCTCCAAAGATTTCCTATTGGGTTCAGGTCTGGAGACTGGCTAGGCCACTGCAGGACCTTGAGATGCTTCTTACGGAACCACTCCTTAGTTGCCCTGTGTTTCGGGTCGTTGTCATGCAGGAAAACCCAGCCACGACCCATCTTCAATGCTCTTACTGAGGGAAGGAGGTTGTTGGCCAAGATCTTGCGATACATGACTCCATCCATCCTCCCCTCAATATGGTGCAGTCGTCCTGTCCCCTTTGCAGAAAAGCATCCCCAAAGAATGATGTTTCCACCTCCATGCTTCACGGTTGGGATGGAGTTCTTGGGGTTGTACTCATCCTTCTTCCTCCAAACACGGCGAGTGGAGTTAGACCAAAAAGATCTATTTTTGTCTCATCAGACCACATGACCTTCTCCCATTCCTCCTCTGGATCATCCAGATGGTCATTGGCAAACTTCAGACGGGCCTGGCCATGCGCTGGCTTGACCAGGGGGACCTTGCGTGCACTGCAGGATTTTAATCCATGACGGAGTAGTGTGTTACTAATGGTTTTCTTTGAGACTGTGGTCCCAGCTCTCTTCATGTCATTGACCAGGTCCTGCCGTGTAGTTCTGGGCTGATCCCTCACCTTCCTCATGATCATTGATGCCCCACGAAGTGAGATCTTGCATGGCGCCCCAGACCAAGGGAGATTGACAGTCATCTTGAACTTCTTCCATTTTCTAATAATTGCGCCAACAGTTGTTGCCTTCTCGCCACTCTGCTTGCCTATTGTCCTGTAGACCATCCCAGCCTTGTGCAGGTCTACAATTTTATCCCTGATGTCCTTACAGCTCTCTGGTCTTGGCCATTGTGGAGAGGTTGGAGTCTGTTTGATTGAGTGAGTGTGTGGACAGGTGTCTTTTATACAGGTAACGAGTTCAAACGGGTGCAGTTAATACAGGTAATGAGTGGAGAACAGGAGGGCTTCTTAAAGAAAAACTAACAGGTCTGTGAGAGCCGGAATTCTTACTGGTTGGTAGGTGATCAAATACTTATGTCATGCAATAAAATGCAAAAATCATACAATGTGATTTTCTGTATTTTTTGTCACTTTTTGCCACTTTGTATTTAAGTTACTTTTTATAAGTATTGTACAGTATAATGTTGTTGATAAGTGTTGTATATATAGATTTGTCTTAAGGCTCTAGGCTGCGGTAACATTAACATGTCCTGCAAGGATTAATCTATATGTCTGTATATTATGATATATCAATATGTTAGATGTTTTGACTTCACTAATTATATTTTCTGTTTTAATTTTGTATCCAGTATAATTCTCCCAAATTCCTTAAAGAGAAACATTTTACAAATACAATGCAAACCATTAATGGTACGGTTTATGTATTCTAAGGTTGAACTGTGAGTGCATGTTTGCACTAGGATGTACTTAATTATAATTACTCACCAGTGTTGTAAGTGACAACAATGCATTTGTCACAAGTAAAAATATAAAGGCTTTTATCTTCAGAAGACATATGAAAATATTAAAACACTGAAAGTGTTGGAAGTCAGTCAGCATATCACAACAAAATCTTTTTCCATGACTGAGCCACAGCGGGGCAGTTAGCCACAGTATGGTTTATTTTCCAAGCTGCAAACCCTCTTGTCATTGACTGGCTGTTCTAATGAAGGATGGCCACAGGGTTTCCCCAGCTGACCAGAGAATGAGGTCCCCCTTCCATGAAGGAGCTTAGCTGTGGCTTATCAGACCTCAACCGGAGCCCTAACAAGAGGACTCTTGTGAAGTTCAGTGCAGGAAAAGACAAAGGTTAATTAAGGTTAGCTCTTTCTCTTGCCATCTTACTGTTTAAATCTTTGATTATATTATTAAATGATCTCCTAACAAACCTTGAATGTGTGTATGTTTACTATAAAAAAACAAGCATCTGGAGCAACAAAAAAATAATAGCGTGCACTCACATCGTGTTTAACATGCTAATGGTTCATTCTCATGTGGAGCATCAACTTGCTTAGTCACTAAAAGGAGTCTGTTGATTATATTTTATATTTGGTAATTTCTTGTAAAGCAGTAGACATTTTTGCCTGATGGTGATGCTAGAGTTTGAGTCTGTCTGTTAAGTTCGTTTTGAATCACCTGTAATCGTGCATTAAATCTGCCGGAGACGGCAGATAAAGCAAACGCAATATGCATAGTATAGTATAATGTGCAGGACGCCGTGTGTCATAACAGACTCAACTAATCGATTATTAGTAATTTTTTTTGGTAATAGATTTTTGCGATTTACTCCATTTTAATTGATTAGTTGTTGCAGCCTGAAAACAAGGTTACAGTAGTAAGCACTAGAAAGCAATATGAAGCCTAGTAAACATTTTCCGGTGGTAACTTCTTTTTTATATGTACTTATTAGAGCTGAAACGATTCCTCGAATAACTTGAATAATTCGATTACAAAAAATCCTCGATGCAAAATGACTTGCCTCGAAGCTTCATTAAATCAATGTTACCAATGTTGTTTCGCTGACGGACGGTGTTTCCACACGGAGCATTATTACTGTCGCACAGACGCGGCTCAGTCTGCTGCTGGCGACCAAGGGGGTAAGCTTCGCTTCAGAACTTGAACCTCCTATGGCGCCATTTTGATGCTACCTAGCAGAGGTGAGTAGTAACGAGTTACATTTACTCCGTTACATTTACTCCGTTACATTTACTTGAGTAAGTTATGAAAAAAATTATACTTCTAGGAGTAGTTTTAAATCACTATACTTTTTACTTTTACTTGAGTAAATTTGTGAAGAAGAAACTGTACTCTTACTCCGCTACATTAGGCTACAACGAGCTCGTTACTTTTCTTTTTACCTCTTTGGTATTCTACGAGTCATTGTATTATCCCCCCCGCGTTCGCCTCATTTTAATGTTTTATTTTGACAGAGAGAGAGACTTCTGCTAAAGGCTCTACCACATGGCTGTGTTTCACCAATCAAACGTAGTTGTGCTGTCTCGTCACGTGACCATACTCAATCTCATCGGCGGGACGGGTTAGCTTTACAGTCGCAGCAAAACAAAAATGACAACGTCAGAATCAACCGTCGGCGATGCAGACACAGATGAGGAGGAACACCCCAGAGGCCAGATCGACATGTCCTGGATCTCTTTCAGTTACCCGGCTTCACCTAACCTAACAACCGCGGCCCGCAAGCTGTGTCACGACCACTGACATATATAACGGTGGTTAACAACTAGTTCAATCAACCATCAGGGTTTCCCAATCTAGCGGCACATGTTCACATAAAAGAGGCGATGTTTGCACAACATGACCAATAGCCACATATTTTACATAAGAAGAGCAAACTATAATTCTACATAAATATGAAGAACACAGACACGGTTTTACAGACAAAACGCAATACAGTCGCTGCTTCCTAAAACAGGAGGACAGCTGGCAAAAAAAAATAAATAGGCGACGCTGTAGATGCGTAGGCTAGCCTACATCACAACGTTTATCAATATCACTTCCCCATCAGTCAGGCACAACATCTGACCATAATTACACTTGTGCTTTCCATAAACTGCCGTTGCTTTAGCCTATTATTTCAGTTGCAACCCTGGCAGTGGAAGCGATCGTGAGAGCAAATAAAAAATATAAAAAACATAATTCAAACCGATGTGCGCATTGGCGACAATAGCCGATATGTAATTCCCTCCCATTAAAATCTATATATTTCATAAATATACCCATCAGGGAATGTTAACACAACAACTACCAAAAACAAAGACAAGAGAATATGTAGTGGTGACCATGATCTGATCTAAAGACTATCCCTTCGGAAAAACAGCTGATTGTTGCGCATCTCTCTCTCTCTCTCTCTCTCTCTCTCTCTCTGATCAACGATCTAATAGAATAAGTGTAACAGAGCTGTGTGACATTATAATCAAATATATAAATGAAAATAGGTTGAGTATAACTAATATTTACATATAGGCTATATAGGTTTCAGGTTGAAACTTGTAGTTCTGAAAGTTAAGTTGCACAACTTAATGTAATGTTTGTGTATGTTTAATGTATGCCTTAGTTTGAGGTTGATATTTAAAAAAAAAAAATTCTTTAAAAACAAATGTAATATGGCACTTAAATGCACTTAATGTTTAGTTTTTTGAGAGATGATACTGTAAGCAATGTAGGCAATACAAATGTTGCTTTTTTCCAAAAATGTTGCTTTTTTCCAAAAATGTTGTTTTTTTCCAAAAATGTTGCTTTTTTCCCTAGTTTTGGTCTGTTTAATAACTCAAAAAAATCGATCGATAAAGTGCTAGATTAATCGATTACAAAAAGAATCGATAGCTGCAGCCCTACTACTTATTCTGTCTCACTTTCAAATTCGGTGCCGACTAATTTGGAACAATGTTCAAGCGCTGCTTGCACAGAGACGGACAGAACTTGTGACTGAGATGACAAAGAGTCGCAGAAGTTGCTGACTGAGGCAACAAGTGTCATAGCATGAGGGGCAACAATTTTCCACTCGGGTGTCATGTTCCCATCACTGCCGATCACAGCTGGAACAGATAAATACCTGTGCCTACTGCAGAGTAGAAAAACAAATTCTCATAAATTGCTACTATGTGCCACTTAAGAACATATCTGTTTATACAAGTGGTTCTTGCATGAGGCCTAATGTTTCACATATTTTGAACTGCATTTATTTACCCTCTGATATTACACAGAACATCCACAGTGGCTATAAAGACTTTAAGCATACTACTACTGACACTTTAATTTGGCACTGATAAAATCAAGTCCTGTAGAACATGCTGAACTGTGAACTGAGAAACTGTAATTTGTTAGATAATACAGTACAGACACAATTTATATAAGCAAGTACTGTGGTATCCACAGATCAAGCATATCAAACTGAATTAGCATTTGTCAGGACATCACAAGCTCCAGTCAAGTACATACTGTAGAGTGCCAATTAAGCTGCCTACACTTCCTAATTAGGGCTATACTGTAATTAGTTTAGCAACTTTGTTCCAGACAAGCTATTTTTAAAGTGCTCATATTATGCTTTTTGGCTTTTTCCTTTCCTTTATTTGCTATATATCTTTTTTGTGCAAGTAATAGGTTTACAAAGTGAAAAAACCCAAAGTCCACCACAAAGGGACTTACCATCTCCAACAGAAAACACTGTTCACAAGCACTTTAATACTCAGTTTTGTCATTTATTAGAAGTTACAAGTACATACAATAAACACACAAGCTGCTATCTTCCTTTCATCAATTAAAAAAGTAGACAAGATTCTCTTACTTTCGACTGAAAGTAGCTTTGAGTGTGGTGGTGTTTTTGTGCTCACCTTTGCTAGTAATCAAGACCTGACTTAAGACCACATGCGGAGAATTTTGGTCACAAGTCGGAATTGATTCTCACTTCTCTTCACTTGCACAGCAAAAAGACAGAAATGTATTGTGGATTGAATGGGTACATCATTGTAATAATGACATCATTCATCCTTGTTTGCATTGCCTGAAACTAAATGTTTTTGTTTTTTTTAAGATTATGTTTTTGGGCATTTTTAGGCCTTTATTACACAGGACGGCTGAAGATGTGAAAGGAAAGAGAGGTGGGAACGACACGCAGCGAAGGGCAGCAGGTCAGAACTGAACCCAAGGCCGCTGCGGCAAGGACTGAGCCTCTATACATGGGGCGCACGCTCAACCAGGTGGGCTATCCAGGCGCTCCTGTTTTACTGTTCTTTAATCCAACAACCACTTTTGGATGGCCCCATCAAGTCCATTTTAGGTGAAATATGTCTGAACTTTCCAAATCATATTGTCACTTGTTACTTAAATACTGTAATATACTGGTTCCTTAAAAACAGCAAGTGAGCACACCTAAGCTGCAAACGCGTTCTAAACTGTTCTGATGAAACCTAGACCGACTCATGTTGTGAATCTAAGGAAGGCTTTAAGCATTCTCTTCTAGTTGCCCTCTGTAAAAAGGCTTATTTGTTTCTATACTGGCTTGCCAGAAAGATTAAGGGTCTCATTTTTACAGGTACCCTTTTACAATTATTGTAAATAATAAATAACGTAAGAAAGGTATGTTTTCCAGATCTAAAAAAAAAAAAAAAAGAGTCAGCAAGCACCGTAAATAAAGCAGGTTCCTTAAGTAATAATTTGTTCTGCCACTCCATTTCTAATCAGGGCTCCAGCTAAGCAGTGTACTTTCAAAAAAAAAAACACTCACAGAAATCCATCACCAATACGGCCTTTACCCCTTAATTGTATGCTAAGCAACAACAATGAGGAATCAAAGCCTTTGAAGATAAAGAGAAGCCATTAAGCTTACACTGCTGCACCCATCATTATCAGCCAAATCCAAGCGACAAGGCTCATCGCATGGGGTAAAAATAAAGAGCAGATAAGACAGGGAGCTAATGATGATTTTTCTCCCAGCATCCAGAATGAAAAGCAACAAATGGGTGATAAAAAGCACAAAGAAGTGTCACAGAAAGACTTGAGGCAGCTGACAGAGGCTAATCACCGAGGGTAAAAGCTTTCTGAAAAGACAAGACAGCCCAATCACTTTTATGACTTGCTCAGAATGCTGGTACGTGGATTACATTTTTCTCATGGTCAGAACTGCGAAAAGAAATATATCCGGAATCTTCTGCTTCTTGGTACATTAAATTCCAAATGGATGAATATTTTGAAACAGGTGATGCAAATGAAAAGACATTGCTTTCCATAACATCTGAACGACAGCAGTACCCCCGAACACTCCGTTCAGTCAGTTCAAATAAGGGCTTGTCTCATTTTATTCCAATGATATAACATTATAACTCTGATTTAATTAGCCACATTGATTTATGAAGCTGTCAGACTCTACCACAACAGACGTATTTCTGCGATATACAACCTAGTTCTCATTTATCAGGCCTATTTAGAGCCTTCTTTTTAATGAGTTTCCACTCCCTATTGTCTTTATTTGTGCTACATTCAATCTGCTGCCTCAAAGTAAATTCAATATAAAGCTTTGGCACTTGCTAAACAGGGCCAACATGACAAGACATATTTATGGTCTAACAAAGGATCTATTATCAAAGATGTACAATGGAATCAGGCAAGTCAAAAGACTGAGTTCAAGCAACTCACGTATGTATGTATATACACTTTTATGCTAAGTGAAGCTACTAATGTCCTATAAGAAAAAAAAAACATGGCCAGTTCAAATTATTTATACTGTAAGAGTGCATATAGCACTATTGAAACCACAGATACTGAGCATGTGTGTGTAAGCATACGGTATTCACAGTATGTGTGTTCATCAATTTTTTTAAATATTATACAGCAATCGGTTTACTTATTAGAGAATAACCGTGACTGCAAAGTTATTTCCTGAAATTTTCAGCTTTGCTATAGCTGTGGAGAGAGGATCTTGCCCTGCTGGGTTGAGCCTTTATTCTGCTAAAGCTTTGATCAGGAGGTTCACACAGGCGACAGACTATACCACCTAACAGGGGAAGTACTGCAGTGCTTGCACAGTGGGTGGGGGTTGATGCAGGGACTCGCCATGGCAAAAAACATTGCAACTCAAGAAAAATAGCACTGCCTTGTAAATGTATTTTTTTGAAAGAGGAAGTCTGACTACTTTTATTATTTCATACAAGTTTAAAGAGTTGTATATAGAGTCCAATCAAGACATATGAGAACACTTAGGGGCTATAATCAATATTTTTTTATATTTACAATAAATCACATGACTACTTTTAGTGAAAGGCTTATAGTGAAGAAAAAAACCCATGCTAATATTGCTCTGTATCTGCTGGATGTGCAAATCAAGCTTATAATAGTTTAATTAGTTTTTTTTATTTATTTCTGACTTGTAGTTTACAGAGTGCGTTTGCTAGTTTTATATTAGTTTCAGCTTTTCAGAAAGTTATCATGTCTCGTATGTAGCTACATACAAAATACACAGTTGGAGAACTGTGAAGGAATGGCCAGAATGTTTTAATCTTTTGATTTGGGAATTTACTTGAGTACTCTTTCACTACCACCATCAATTTCATCCAGACCCCAGTTGGTCAGCATTAGACCTGAGCTGAATAGCTTGGTTAAATGGCATTTAATCTACTACAATATTTAAATCAGGTTCTTGTTATTTACTAGACAGCATGTGAAAAAGAACAGGGATTAATTGCGAAGCAATTGCGGCATCTCCTTTTTTTGGTTAGTGACATGTTACATTTAAGAAACCCCAAAAAAAAGATTTACATTTTATTTGGTTTTTATTAGTATTTTAACCAGGCAATATCCTTTCAGTTTAGTTTTTCTAAAGGATATCGTTTTTATTGAGTTTCAGTTTAAGACTTTTTTGCAATGCTTAATTTCGTTTTAGTTTATAATAACCCTGGTGCATGTTAATGTTGAGTTCACAGCTCGTTTCCACTGCCCCCTAGTGGACACTTCTTTTTTATTGCAGGCAAGTAGAATTTGAGGTCTTAAAACTTTAAAATGTAATTTATAACAAAAAATACTAAGAAAAGCATTGCCTATACACCAAAGTAGCTGTCAAGTGTATTCTGTGCATAATGACCTCAACATGACCAGTGGGTAGTCCAAATGAATCTTGATGTAGAGGGTCGATTACTCTGACATCATTGGGTTATGTCCTTGAATTAATAAAACATCCAAATTAGGGCTGGGCGATGTGGAGAAAATCAGATATCACGATATTCTTGACCAAATACCTTGATATCGATATTGTGGCAATATTCTAGCGTTGACAATTGGTGCTTTAACAAAATATCTTCACACTTAGATTTTAGATAAATAATCATCAGTAATGTGGACATAAGTCTAAATGGGGAAAAGGCAAATAATAGAACAGCTAGAACAGTCTGTTAAAGGGGTGATAGAATGCAAAACCGATTTTACCCTGTCATAGTTGAATAACGACAGTTCGGTGGGTAAATAGGACATACATAGAAGCTCAAAGTCCCACTGACACCCCTTTACTATGAAAATTTAATATTTTGAAACTGCCGCTGAAAACGGGCGAATCCCAACAAAGCTGGAAGTTGACGTCAACCTCCCAAAAACCGGAACCTTTGTCAGCCCATGGGTGTATTAAGAGAACGGTCACGTTCACATTTACATAGGCTACACAACTGACCTGAGATCAGGTAGTCTTCAGAATCTAGGTCGCGCATATCTCTGCTATTCCATTACAAAATTCACTTCTGAAACTTTTTTATGCGAGAAATCAACTATGTAAGGCTCAAATATGGGCCGCTTTACGAAAATGGATGGCTAATTGTAAATTTTGTCCAACTGTGTGTCGGAATTCAGCTGCCGGTGCTGCCTGTGTTGCTGCCTCGCCGGCCGACCTGCCTTCCTTCACACACCCCGGCCTGCTCTGAGGTACTTGGAGCTCCTTCACGACTGGCAGCCCACAGCACTCCATACCCGCGCAAAGTCACCGGTTTTTGGATAATGGACTACTAAACGCTGGTGCTCTGACAGAGCTCCAGGGCTTGCAGCTCCCCTCTTCCTGCTAGCTAAATGCCGTGTGTGTGAGTGAGAGCACGGTCAGCGAAGCTGTTACGCCAGCAATCTGTTACCACAGGTTCCAGTTAATCTTTTAATGTGTGTAATTATAATGTGTTGAGTTATTTAAACAAACTATTGGGGAAATAAACGCCGCTTGTCCGCGAGTCTCATTGATAGAGCCTGCGGCTGGATGTAGCTCTATCAATGAGAGCTAGCTAGCCTCCTCTTAGAATTCCTCTGGAATTCACAAATATTCATTATCTTGAAATCGGACACCGTTGTTAGCTTTATAAAACCTTTAGGGAGATGTTGTATAAGTGGCGTGACGAAATTCAAACTGTAAATAAACTCAAATTAAGGCGAAAAGGAAGCTAACTATCCGTGATTTGTAGCTAGGATTGAAGGAACAGTCACAGCTAACGAAACACCTAGTCTTCACAAATATTCATTAACTTGAAATCGGACACCGTTGTTAGCTTTATAAGACATATAGTTAGATTTTGTGTAAGTGGCGTGACGAAATTCAAACTGTAAATATAATAGATCAAGAGGCGAAAAGGAAGCTAGCTAACTATCCGTGGTTTGTAGCTACACATAGCTAAGATTGAAGGAACAGTCCCAGCAACGAAACACCTAGTTTTCACAAATATTCATTAAATTGAAATCGGACACCGTTGTTAGGTTTATAAGACATATATTTAGATGTTGTGTAAGTGGCGGTAATTCAAACTCTAAATATAATCGAATTAAAAGGCGAAAAGGAAGCTAACTATCCGTGGTTTGTAGCTACACATAGCTAGGATTGAAGGGACATGCGCCCTAACGAAACACCTAGTTTTCACAAATATTCATTAAATTGAAATCCGGACAACGTTGTTAGGTTTATAAGACATATATTTAGATGTTGTGTAAAAGTGGGTGTGACGAATTCAAACTCTAAATATAATCGAATTAAGGCGAAAAGGAAGCTAACTATCCGTGGTTTGTAGCTACACATAGCTAGGATTGAAGGGACAGTCACAGCTAACAAAACACTTTGTCTTCACAAATATTCATTAACTTGAAATCGGACACCGTTGTTAGCTTTATAAGACCTTTAATTAGATTTTGTATAAAGTGTCGTGACATGTGTGTAACATGTGGTAAGAGATTGCTGGTGTAACAAGCCTACGCTACGTGGCGCTCTCACTCTACACAACAGGCCATTTTTTAGCTAGCAGGAAGAGGGGAGTTGAAGGCCCTGGAGCTCTGTCAGGACAGCGGTGTTTTTAGTCCCTGCTGTGGGCTGCAGCCGTGCGGAGCTCCAAGTACCTCATAGCAGGCCGGGTCTGTGAAGGAAGGCAGGCCGGGCCGAAAGGCAGCACCGGCGGCTGAACTCTGACACACAGTATTACCAAATTTGCAATTAGCCATCAATTTTCGTAAAACGGCCCATATTTGAGCTTTATATAGTTGATTTCTCGCTTAAAGTATCAGAAGTGAATTTAATAACGAAATAGCCCGATAAACAATGTATAACTTTGCAGTGTCTGAAATATGAGAGTCTCCCATGTGTTTCTATGTAGTTTGCTCAAACCAATCAGCGCGTAGCTCATTCTGAATATTCATCAGCATACCATATTTGGAAGAAAAGCTCTTGTTCCAAATAGAGCCATATTCACAGGGTAGTTAAGGGCCTAATAAAATATCATTCGGGCAATTTTCAGCCCAACCAATGTTACATACCCCATTAGGAGACCTTAAGGAACAGTGTAAAATACCCTATATAATCATTCTATCACCACTTTAAGTTCAGAAAAGTACATCACTTTACTGTAATGCAGCCTTTAAAACCAGTAAAAGACAACACTTATGTCATATCACGATATTACAATATCCAAAATCTAAGACGATATCTAGTCTCATATCATGATATCGATATAATATCGATATATTGCACAGCCCTACTTCTAAACCGTACAGGTGCGTCTCTTTAACCATAAAATGACCTCAAACTTAATCGCAATTCATTATTTATTTGGCAAATAACGTTTCCATCAGCGTTCATCGCATAAGCCGTATATCAATCAAGAGAAAATCCAACAAGACCCAACGTATAAACTTTG